>NC_089174.1:12678806-12761683 GCF_009819655.1 Sylvia atricapilla | reverse complement strand
ATCTGCATTATTTCCTTTTTTCCCCATCCTACTGTATGTAATTTTGTGTTGCTAAGGGAATATGACCCTGTAAATATAAGCAACATGATTTATTTTTTTTTAATTCTAATGTAATTTTCCATTTAAAATATACCTCATAGACAAAATACAAGTGAATGAAGGAAGGGTCTTATGAGAATTTTGTATGTCTGAGTTACTTTCTATCTTTGCAAATGTACCTTTTTTTTCCCACTACAGTCTTTTCAATTTTCTGATTGTGTTGCAGTCCAGTGGAAAAAATGTAATAAAAAGTTATCTGATTTTAGTTCTAATGAAACAATAATGACACCTTCTATTAGAGCAAGAGAGCATGGTTAGTGAAGGACCACAGCACTGTAATTTTCTGACCCTCTGAAAAGTTAGATTTCAAGTGGAATAATGGCATCCTGGAGTAAATGGAACAATTGTAAATAAGTGCTGTCGTGTTCAGTAGCATCTAGCTCTTTGATTTAAAAAAAAAGAAAAATCTGTCATCTATTATGGTATCTCACTCAGAGGGTGGAAATTGTGGCTAATCAATTTGCATTGCAGTCCTCCCACACTGCAAGAGCTTTTCCATTTCATTTTGGCTGAAATGAGAACTGAAACCTGGGAATTTGATTTTATTTCTTGCATATAAAAGATATAAGCAAGTTAAACTTTAATGCAGAAGAAAATAAATGAAAACATTAAAATTAATTATTCAAATTTAATCTGTTCCTCAGTTTTCCAGAGACCTGTAAATCTCATTTTAGCAAAAAGAAAGTGGCACTTTATGCCATTTAGGCAATGTGGTCTTTAAAACTGAAATAAGGACTCTATGAGGCACTTTCTGGACAATTTGATCATCTGTCACTTTGTGTTGTGTCGTTGCATTATTTTACAGATTAAAGGGAAGAGCCTAAAAAGAAACTCAATGCCATGGCTCTAAAAAGGCACTGCTGTTAAAACACAGTTCTCCTCACTCAACTGCACTTGATTTTAATTGTCACGTAGCAGGGATGAAAATGAAAAGGCAGGCAGATCTGTTTGTTACATCAATTAGTTTACCACACCAACTTAAGGACCGTATTGCTGTGGGAGCTATTTAGGAGTTTTTTTACAGCTCAAGAACTGTCATTAACTAACACATTATACAAAATGTTGGGGGGTGGGGGGGTTGGGTGAGTGGTTGGGGGTTTTTTTGGATGGCTGGTTGTTTTTTTTGTTTGGTTTGTTCTTTTACAGAAAGGTCAATATCCAGGAGAAACTATGCCCACTTAAACCAGAGGTAAAAGTTGCTGGCTAGTTTATGTTCAGATGCAGGGTTTTTTCCAATTTGAGTCAAATTTTCTAAAAGTTCTCTGAAGGTACCATAACCAATAAAAAAGTCAGAGAAGAGTACAGGAAAAAAACAGGTTTGCTAAGAAGTATGAAGAATTTTTTCACAATATAAGAATTAAATAGTGTTGCAGGAGAGTACCAGGTGGCAGGTTTTTACAAATTAAAGAAATATATTCACACTAAGAACTCAGTCTAGTAGTGATAGTTCATATAAGCAGCCACTATAGACTCTATGAAATTAAGAATTTTATGCTTTCTGCACCTCCTTTTCTTCTCTGTACTCCCAAAAGGGAATAATAAGACACTGCCTGTTGTGGATAAAGGTTTTAGGGAGTGGTTTTACACAGAGCAGGACAGACCAGAGAAAATCTGACAAGTGATTTTGTGGCTGTGAGAACATTCGTGTCCGAGGGGAGACAGGACATGATTCCATCCACTCTGTACAGGAAAAAAGCCATTGGAAATTAATGGACAGAACCCACCAGGCTCAAGGAATTCCCTTATCTGAAAATGAATGAAAAATGCCTCTGTGTGCCTGCAGATATAAATACATACTTTTTTTTTTTTTTTTTTTTTTTTCCTTTTCTTTATGGATGTGAGGTGGTTTTTGTTTGTTTTTGGGGATTTGTCTGGGTTTGGGTGGGTTTTCTGTTCATTTGTTGGTTTTTTTTAGATTTGTGTATGTGTGTAGCCTGGCAGTCAAAATAGTTTTCCCCACTGAGCTTGCATAACTCCATTTACTCAGGAATAAAGTCAAAATGACTGATTTATGGATGCTACTCTAGGTTTATAGGACTTTCAGGTTTATTTCTGCAGAATCATGCCCTGTGACTCTTGTTCTGGTTTACCTTGGGATGTCTCTTGTGAAAAGACAACTTTGATATGATTCTTTACTGTGCACAGATGTGTCTGCATTTTTGCTAAACTCCTTTAGGCAAACCATAAACAAGTCACTAGCACTCCACCTCTCAAGTCTCACTTGAAGGGTGGCAAAGAAGGTCTCACCATTTACCTGAGTTGCCTTTCTAGAAGACAAAAAAAACCCCACACTATTTCCTCCACTCTGCTGAACTGACATGGTTTTCCTGTGAGCCTACTTTTAACCAAAAAAATTCTACCCAAATTTGTCACACAGTATTTTCAGTTGAAGTAATTTTAATATAACTATCCAACAGGTTTTTATTTTCCAGGATCATTGGGCTAATAATCTAAAATATATCCCTCCACAACAATTTCAAGTCCACAAATGTCAGCTTCAGGGGAGGCTGGTATGATGCCATACTCCTTTTCCAGTCAGCCCTTAGGACATGGAAAAAAAATCCTAGGGACTGGCAGTGAGGGCAACCTGATTGTGTGGACAGATAACACACTTGGGATTTGCTTTTAGCAGATGTGCTGGTTTTATCCATATCACTGAGCTGAAAATTTCCCTCCAGCACTGGCAGGTGGACAAGGAGAGGGATAAGTACCTGGTGGCTGCCAAGGAGCTTCCTCATATCTTATAAATCCTCAGTGTGCATGTATTCATCCTTTGATTCCAGCATTCTTCATCTCAAACACTCTGCAGTGTTTCCCATTATATGGCTGACATACTTTCACCATGGAATGAATCATCTACATGGCAATTAAGCGGATAGCCAGGAGAACGACATATTTTATGTTATTACCTAATAATAATTGCTTCATTATCAGTATTTCTAGCCCCTTAAATTATCATTATGTGTGTTAGTGTCAAGTGATCCTCATGATATTCTTTCTGCTATGCAGTAAAATTGCACAGAAGAGCTTACACTTCATGAAGGAATTGAAAATTACTGTGTAGATGGACAGAAAAATGTTTTTTTAAAGAATTATGAAGAGTTACTAATAATTAACCAGATTCTGAAAGTACTGACAGCTGCTTTGATCTATACAAATTACTGTAGTTTCCAGTCTGGTTTAAATACATAATTGGAAAAGAGAGAAGATGTTGATAGCAAAATATGTACAAAAAGCTTAATTTACTGTAACATCCAAAAATGGTTTTGGTGCATCAATAACGTAACCAAGGCATAGACCATCATTAGCTCTGTCCACTATAAACGTTAGCAGGGTGAAAAAATAGGGATTTAAAATGTGAGTGCAACAAGAGCCTCAGTTTTTGCTGTGAGAACTCTCAGGAGTCTCTTGCTTGTAAGAGAGGGTGAAAGATTTTCCACTCAGATCGAGGTGAGAGCACTTTATGCTAGCTAAAGCTTTCAGTAACTAACAAAAATTAGTGATTCAGGCTAAGAAGTGGTGAGGGAACCCTGAACACTTGGCACTGCATCATAGCCATACAAACTGCTGCAGTTGCTGTGAGGGAACATTACAGGGAGCACAAGAAGCACCAGGAAACTGGCATGGAAATGGGAACTTGTCCACCCAAAAAATAAAAAGCAGGTGTTCTCTGTTGTCTGTCCTTGTAATCACCTGAAGGAGGAGGAGTGTTACCTGCAAGATGTACTTTTGTAAGTCTGGTTTTTATTTTTTCCCTGTGATAGCTTAATTTATACAGCAGATCAATGGATATGGCTCAGTGCTGCAAATTAGTGCTTGAAGACCTGTCTAGATACCCTGCTTTAGAACTCAATGATTTTGTCATATTTCATTTTTGGCAATATTGTACAGGTTTCCAAATTAGTATATATGTTCCAAAATATACATTTCTACTAATTTCACAGAATCTCGGCTGGTTTGGGTGGGAAGGGACCTAAAAACCCACCCAGTGACACTGCCAGCCATGGGTAGTGTCACTATTCCAGGCTGCACCAGGCCCCAGGGTCCAACCTGGCCTTGGACACTGCCAGCGATGGGGTCGTCACAGCTTCTCTGGGCAAAACCAATAATTTCAATTATAAATTACATATGTACGCAGATAAATAACTTTAAATATTTCAACAAATACCAAAATACTTGTAAAAATATTTAATCTTCCATAGTGAGACCGTCAGCACATTTGCATTTTTTTTTTACAGAGGTTTTTATGCACACTTAACAAGAAGTATGCTGAAAGACCTAATGAACTGTTCTTGATTAGCTGCATCATAAGGGATGAAGTGGTGACTTGTTTTTGCAGGATCCAACTGAAGCCTCATATGATGTTCTAACCCATTGATCTGAAGCAGCACATTAGATTAGATGTTCTATTGCAGTCATGTACTGGTCACCCTGCCAGAATAAAAATTAAATCAGAATTACCCAGGGGTGGTAATGTTGTCACTAATGGTATCTGTATTTCTTTTTAAACTCATGGGGAGATTTTGCTCAATAGCTGTAATCCACACCTTTGCACTGCTGTCTACCGTGCCAAAATTGTGGGATTTAGCGAGCTGATAAGGGTATCCTGAGGTGCATATTGATTTTACAATATAAGTGTACCACTTCCCAGACAAAAAAGGGCAGAATCTTTTAAACTTATTTCCAATTAAAAGTAACACCAGTACCAGACCCAGACTGTTCACTTAAAAGTTCAGTCAGTCACACTACAGAAATATCCAATATAGTCTCTCCATCTTGAAAAATAATTCATATGAAGATAATTGTGCTGCCTTGAAACAACAGCAGCCTGAGTTGTATTATCAACATCCTAATTTAATTTCTTTGTGGATGTTTCATCCTCTTAAAACAAACAGATGTTTGCATTTACATGTCTTTACCGCCTGTCCTTCTGCCTCCCATTTACACTTGGAGATGCAGGATTTGTCAAAACTCTGATTGACAGAGAAGGTACTACTGACACCAAAGAAGGCTTCAAGCATCAGCACCTTGTTGTCTAGAAATCTCTCATAGCTTTCCTATGTAGCTTCTCATGGGCAGCTCCAGCTTTTTCTCTCCTTCTCTCTTCTGCAGTTCCAGCTCACTGCTTCCTGTCCCTAGCACAGTCACTCTCAGGGGGAGTTTCCTCACCTGAGATTTAGGTTGCTTAAAGTCCTTGGCCCTCTAAAAGCCCCGAGACACGTTGGTATAAAAAAGGTATAAAAAAGGTATATAAAAAAGTATAAAAACTTCAGGGTTTGTTTTCAGGTTTCTTGTGATGTTTATTATTCAATATCTCAGAATTTTCTCTGCTCCCAGCCAAGGTCCGGACAGCAGCTGGGACACGAGGCAACTGACTGCCCCAGGGGATGTTCCCTAACATTTACACAGATAACTACGTATCGGTTATTTACTATTTTGTGCCAATGCCCAGTGCCCACACTAAAAGTGACATTTCTACTTTGCTCCAATCCACTCTAACTACCTTGTGTCATCACCACCCCAAAAGATGAAGGGCAAGGAAGGAGAAGGACACGAGGTACCACCAAATTCCACCATTTTGTCCCTCATTTACCTCTATTCTGTGAACCCTAAAACTACTGAATTCTGTATCTTCTACTGTGCTAAACTACTGTTTTCACATCCCGGTGGTTTGCAATTCCTCTCTCTGTGTCGGAAGCCTCTCCCATGAACTAAAATCAAACCTGGTGTTTTCCTGGGCTCCGTGCCAAGGTCTCAAAGCCCCCTGGACCAGCTCCACACCCCCCTGTCCAGGGCTCAAATTCCCTTCCAAGGGGGTATCCTGGACTCCAACTCACTCTTTCTGTCCCTCACACAACCTTCTGTTCCTTCCTCCTCACAACACAGACTCCAACTGACTCTCCACAACCTAATTCACTCTTTTATCACACCCAGCTGTAAGGGCAAGGCGTTTCCCACTTGCTTGAAGCACAATTATCTTCATATTGATTTGATACTCTGTTTAGAATATCTGGTAATTAACACAGCTGCAATGTACTGGGGCAAGATTCAGCACTACCTCTTTCTGTCCTCCCACACTAAATATTCTGCATCCATTGCATTTAGCATTTATACATGAAAAGAGGATCAAATTATGAGTCTAGAGAAGATTGAGCATTAACTAGTCCAACACAGGTAAATTTAATAGCAGGGAAACCAATTGCAGAATGTTGTATGATAACTGCTTTCTCTTTTTATTTGTTATTTAATGACAAAATGCAGCTCTATGTATTTAATCTCTGGCTGTATCAACACATTTCTAACCCGTGTTTAAACTCAGGTGGGTGCTGGAAGTAATCAGCTGTCTGTGGGATAGTTTGTGGTGGTGAATATGCTATGAGTTGCATTTTAAGTAATAAATCAAAAATAATGGATGACATTTTTTAAATACTTCACTTTAGGAAGTACTGAGCTGGTTTTATGTTTCAGTGGAGTAAAACAAAACCTGCAGAGTTTAATTTTTAATACAACCAAGCAGATTACAAGATGGATGAAGAGGGCTAAGTGACTGCATGGCTACCTTTCAGTAGTAAAACAGTCTTGGAAATAAATTAAGAAATAGTCTGATAAGAATACTCCTAACTGAGCAGCTGTGGGAAGCTTAACCTTTATATTTTTTTGCTTGAGACTGGTGGTGTAGCTGCTGCAACAATTCCCAGCATTGTTCCAGGCAGTGGAACAAGGGACAAGTAAGGCTAATTTGTGTGCTCCTGGGAGCAAGAGAGTATAAGACACAGCATATTCCCCTCTGGAGCCCATGAAAACCATACTAATTTAAGATCAAAGGCAGAAGAACATTCGTGTCTCACAGTTCCTTGCATCAGAGTCAATCTGAAACACAGGTGATATACCTATTCCAGTGCTGCTATTTCTATTTAGCCATGGATTAAATTGCAATTTCTTGGGGTGGTCTGGCAACACACCAGCTGTGTACCTAGCTATGAATTGTTTGCGTTCATGCAGAGATACCCTTGGAACAACAGGGATATAATTTAGTGTAGATAAAATTATCAGCATTTAGGAGGGAAAAAAACCCATATGTCATATTGCTTCGTATTGATTTGATATTCTGTTTAGAAAAGGCTTGGCTCCTGAAGGAGTTTGTGCATATAAAAATATATCTTGCAGAGCTCTACATTAAGTGGTACATGAAAAATACTGGCAAGTCCCATCTCATTTATTTTAATTCAGCATTTTCTCCTCAGAAAGGTTAGTCACATTTTTTTCCAGGATCATTACATTTCATCTGCTGTGCGGAAGTGAGCCTGACTTTCTCTGATATACAGCCTGAGAAACCATAAACAAATAAAACACAGTATTCCACGTGCAGACCCATCCTTTCTGTCGCAGTGGCAAATTTAAAATGCATGGGACGTGGCTTAAATGTAGCAAAGAACTTGTCACCAGCTTAAAGGCATTTTCAGTGCCAGTAAAACTTTGTCTTATTTTGATCTAAAATATTTTTGTTGATTTTCAGAAAAGCCAATATTCTGGTTAGTAAGGGTAAGTGCATGTAAAAATGATGCAGGGAGCAATGATAAAAGGAGGTTATTCCTACAATATCTTAAAAATACGTATTTGAGGGAGAATTTATGTGTATAATAATTTACATATCACCTGCATACATCAGTGAGGATATAGCTGAGACAAGGTTTGCAGAGAAAATGGATATTCCTTATGGGGCCAGCTGATAGGCTTGCTGCCATCAACAGGATGATCATATTCTTAATTTCCCTTACTTTAAGAGAATACTGAAATATTCCTGCTTGCCAGTGGGGTAGTGCAGCCTACAGAAGGAAACACCAACTTCAGAGTAAATAGAAGAATGTAAATAAAAGTTTTACCATTTCACATGGTGGTTCTTTGAAAATTATTTGGGAATTAATATCATCCAATATGTTCTTGTCACCAAAATAAAAGTTCTCAAACTGTAGGTGTGAGCTCTTTGTTATAGATGTTTCAGATACAACAGCCACAGCATTCCTCACAATTTTATTTTCATTTCTTCATTTTATCACCTGCATTCCATCTCTTGTCTTTGATTTCCTCTACTCCAAGAAATTCACTTTTCCTGCTTGCATTTGACAATGATTTTCTTTTTGAAATTTGCTTCTACTTCCACATAATTGCAATTGAATTTTTGAAAATGCATTTATACCTCTCTACAGAGCATAAAAATCTCTATATATTTCTTCTTGGCATGGGGGAACAGAATGCTATGGTATATGCTGGTATAAACATACAAATAATTTAGAATTTCAAAGGAAAATAAAATTAAGAATTCACATGTAAACTCAAGAACAACTTGACAGATCAGAAAAACTATTAGGCAAAAATTACCTGTGTTTTAAATATGTATGTCTGAATATGTGTAAGTATATATTCCTCTGTGTTTGTATGCATGTACATCTGTAGATGATATAGAAATAGATAACATAGATTTATATGATACAGATAGATGAGATAGAAAGAGGTAAAAATAGAGATTATTATAGACATAGAGACAGACATAGAGGTAAAAGTAGAGATAGATGACACAGATTAGTAATAAACATGAGTACTTCTATAATAATTTTTTTTTTTTTTAAACAAAGGACTTCCAGAACACAAGGGAGAACCCTCGAAATGTACTGAAAGAGTTCTCCCATTCAAATCTCTGTTTTTCTTCCAATAATTTGTACAAGAATTTCTGCCTGGGTTTTCCATACACTCTGCATGAGTCATTTGTGTAGCATATTCACAGGGGTGAATTATGTACCTTAGTACCATGCAAACCTGTGATGTTTCACCCTGCTCTGTTGAGCTGCAGCCGCTTAAAGAGTCTCCACAAGATGCTCCTTCCACTCGCTGTCCTGAGCTGGTGCCACTCTACAAGGTTCTGAAATAAAAGCTCTTTCAGGATCCTGCAGGTGTTAAGACTCCATTTGGCTCCCAGGCAATCGAAATACAGTTAGGCTGCTGCTTGTAGATAATTTCACTGCCAACCCCAGACAGTGGGGGTCTCTGTGAGGCCTCCCAGAAAAATGGAAGGGATTATGTGGGGTTTGTTTCTTTGTTTCATTTGTAAAAGAAATTGTCAATTTTAAACATGTGTTGCTTGGACAAGTTGCTTTTTCATTAAGGTTCTCTTTGGCAGTTGAATGTGAAATCAAAAAATGAGAGTAAGGAATGCAGGAAAGATAACTTAAAAGCATGAATGCAGGTCTCTCATATTTATACCCTAGTGCACCAGCAGGACACAGAATCATGGAATCATAGAATGGTTTAGATTGGATGAGATTCTAAAGACATCCAGAACCACCTCTACCATGGGCAGGGACACCTTCCACTGTCCCAGGCTGCTCCAAGCCCCAGTGTCCAGCCCGGCCTTGGACACTGCCAGGGATCCAGGGGCAGCCACAGCTTCTCTGGGCACCCTGTGCCAGGGCCTCCCCACCCTCCCAGGGAACAATTCCTTCCCAATATCGCATCCATCCCAGCCCTCTGGCACTGGGAAGCCATTCCCCCGTGTCCTGGTACTACTGATCATTGCAAAAAGTCCCTTTCCTGCCCTCCAAGTATCTCGTTCAAATCAAAATTCAAAATTTGAGCCATCATATGATCATCATCTCAACCTCTAAAACAAAATTACTGTATGTAAAAGATAATATCAGCATGATACAACCTGATTGCATTTGTAATTTTGGAAATACAGATAAATTCTTTTAAGCTATATCTTTGTTGTGAATTTGGAAATTATTTACTTGAGCCACAGTGCCACAAGTAAACTCACTTGCTGTGAGCAAGCTATCCAGTTTCCACTATGAAAATCAGTGCTTTCTATGGTAGATTTTTTTCCCCAGTCTGCCCTGTTGCTCTTGTTGATAATATGGACCATTTTCAATGAAGAGGCACAAAGTATTTCTAAATCAGGGTATCCCTTAACTATTTATAGAATCAGGGAATCACTTAGGTTGGAAAAGAGCTCTAAGATCGTTGGGTCCAGCTGTTCCCGCAGCACTGCCAAGGCCACCACTGGCCCATGTCCCAAGAGGCACATCCAAATGGCTTTTAAATCCCTCCAGACTGGAGTGTCCACCAGGGCAGGCCTTTCAGTGAAGAAATCTGTCTTCGTATCTGATATATACTTCTCCTGCCATAAAATCAAAAGTATCTGAAGAAAAAGCTTCCTCTGCAGCTTCCTTTGCCTCGTGAGTGGCTTTGCAGTTTAAAGGGAGTTGAATATCTCAGCCACAAGTCTTGGGGGATGAGCTGTACCTTGGAGTGAGACCTGTGATATAAGAAGTTCAGGTTCGGTTCGCTGAGCTTGTAACTCCGTGTGAACTCAGCCTCTGATGCCTGTACCTGTGTGCCTAAAGCAAAGTTATGGTGGTTTTTTTTTCATTTTGGGGTTTGTTTGGGGTTTTTTTGGTGGGTTTGTTTGTTTGTTTGTTTTTGGTGGGTTGGTTTTGGTTTTGGTTTGGGTTTTTTTGGTGGAGCTTTTGGGAATACCTAGACTGGTGCTTGTTCAGGAGGTTAATCAGCCTTTTTTGTGTTTTTGTGGCTAAAATGAAGGCACTTTTTTCCCAGCTGAAATGCAGCACAGTGCTGGCTCTGAGCAGAATAGTCTCACTCAGTTCCACAAAGCTTTAAGTCTGGCTAGTTTAATGTGACATTTGGGGAAAACACAGCAGTTATATTCCCCGTGGGTGTACCCCAGGCAGGTGGTTAAAGGCAAGGCTGGTGGCAAGGCCATTTCTGCAAAGACTTGCTGGGAATCAGCCAGTGAGAAAAAAATTAAAGATGATGTTGCTGAAAATATATAAATTTTCTATTAATCCCTGTGCTTTTTTAAAATGCAATTTTTTATGAGAAAAGCAAACATTTTCACTATTGGATACCACAGCAAATTTGAAAAATAAGTTATTTCGCTAAGTCATCTGGCATAAGCACAATAATCTGCTGCAAGACACAAATTACTTCTGATTTGTGTTATAGTAATAGGGGTATATTTTCTGCTGCCTACAGAGCAAATCCTTAGGGAACAGTCCACTCTATGGAACTGCAATGCATGAGTGAGAAACATCTCCTTACAGGCAGTGGAGAAAATATAACTTTTTATTTGAATTCTTGATGGAAATGCATCTGCAAAAATAAGCCAAAGATATTTTATTTCTATCTGCGTGACAAGGTAATTCCTTGCTTTGTGGTAGAAGCTAATTTACATTAACACATAGTTTTATGTAGAATTTTTGCTGCAACACGCAATTGATAGATAGTCAAGTTTATTTCTCTGATTTATATACCTAAAATAAATTTTAAACCCCCATAATAAGACAGTGGATGTGTCACAGTACCTCCCATGTGCTCAGAGTTGACTGAAAAATTCTGGGTTTGAAAATTGTGGTTGACTATGAAATTTGCATTCCAAGCAGTGCAGATTCTCTAATGGTATATACTGGGTTTTGGTAAACCAGATTTATACCCACTGAAAGGGCAAGGCTTCAGGAGCTGTTTAAAAGGTTAATCTTGTGAAAGAAACACTGGAAACACAAGGAAAAAACAAAACAACAAAAAAAGGCAAGAAATATCTGATGGATCTACAAGGAAAACACATCACTCAGAACTGAAAATACCTTTTTTCAGTTTTCTTAATGCTGTGATTTCAAAGACTTCTCTGCGTGCTGACATTCAAAACTTTTAAGATTTTGACTTTGTTAATAATTTATCACCTCCTGTCTCTGTGCTGTTTCATGGCAGAGTTCCCTCTCTGTGCACTTCATTCTTAGCTGGACCAGATGTCAGCAGGTGTTGTGTGGATATATGCAAATATAGAATTTGCAAATATTTTGCTTCAGATATTATTTTCTTTGGGATCCAGCCTTGCTGACTGTAAGAAACAATTATGTTTTTGAGAGGATGTTTTACACTCTTCCAGCCATAGCTGTACATTCCTGTTTTTACTTTATCTTTGGTTCAAGAAAACCCTTTTATTTTCCTCTTTTTCAAAAATATTGGTTGCAATTGCATGTTGTCCAAGTACTCCTAGTGAATTTTGGAATATATATTTAAAACAAAATATTTTTACTAACCTGCTCAGCAAGAAAATGGCCTATAATTTGCTTCTATCTGAATCTTTATTTAGTCAATTGCAAAAGGTAGCAAGCAGGATGTTGGTAACCTATGCATAGTTAATTATACTGGAAATAGTGGTATTATTTAATACTTTTAACCTAACTACAAGAGGACTTTCAAATATCAGATCATAGATTAGGCCCAAAACATTCATTGAATTCATACTGTGTGTTCCAGGAGGTCTTACAGAGGTGTGTGCAGGAACCTACTCAAAGTTGTGTTTGAGTCACGAAAAACAGAACTCTCTCTCTCTCTCTTTTCCTCTTTTTTTTTTTTTTTTTTTCCCTCCATAACCCAGGAAGCAGTTATCCCATTGTTCCTTTTGGGAGAACCATCACTTTTGACATTTTCTTTCAACCTCAGTCAGCCAGATCCTAACTTTCTTAGCTTTATAAGAAAATTTTTAAGACTCAGCTCTATGTTGAATGAAGGGCTGAGATGGTATATTTATGTGTCTGTATTCTTTCCAAGGTTCCACCTGGGTTAGGTAGTAAATAGAGTGAATTCTTTTTAAAAACTGAAGAAAATATATTTTTTAAAAAATTACTATTGATATGAGTTTTAGGGGTCATTCACAGAAATTCTATCATTTCCCTAAGGAAGGTGCCTCTGCAGAGGCATAGGGAGAGATCCTTAATTTCAAAATAGACAAAACTTCAACCACACTCCCTGCCCACCTCCAGTCTTCTGTGTCAATTTCTTTTTCTAACTTAGAAGAGTACAGATAAGTGTAGGAAATAATTTGTCTTCATTGATTTACCCTGTTGCTCATGCAGTAAAACATCAGAGCTCGTTAATTATTTAACAGTACAAAGGATGGAATAGCAATCATCTTTTATTAAAAAAGAAATCTTGTAACAATTGAGGTGCTCTTCTTATTTGTATGAAAAAGCATATAAAACATTCTAGATGAAAATTCAGCATTTTCAAGTTTGCTACTAAATTTAAAACATTTTGACAGTCATATTTTTACTTTTGGCATTCATATTTCAACTTTCAGACCTGTTCTTCTGAAAATGAAAGAACTTTCTAAGACAAACAACAAGTTTGTCAAACCAAGTAAGAGGCTCTAAGTCAGAAATACAATTTAATGAGAAGAAAAGGGGAAAAAAATGCAATAATACAAAAAAGACCAATGACAGAGTCAGAATACAACCTGAGCAGGGTGATGGAAGCAGTCCAGGTGAGATGGTCTTCCTGAAGCAGTGATCCCATAGAAAGGTCTGGAAGCTCTGGTCTTTTGGGAATCCAGTGGGTGAAGACTGCTTCTACTATCCGAAATCCCAGCTTATATCCCAATGAGAATGCTTGGCTCCTCCCCCTGGGTGGAGCATCTCACAATGGGATGATGAGTCCTATAGGAGGTCCTTGATGGCCCATTAAGGAGAGATAACTCCCAGAGGGTAGATGCTCCCTCTGGAAGTTATCTATGAGTCATGCACAAGGCATTGATGGGCCGATAACTGAAGATGGTGATAGAATACATCCTATACTAAACCCAGGATAGATTTTGAAATTTCTTCTATAGAAATTCATTCAGCTATTAAAAGGGTCAGCCTTTTAATTATATGAAAAGTGACATTCACATTGCAATTTTGTTATCAAATAAATTTTGTTAACACTTCTGAATACTAAAGATCTGGTTGAAGACCAGCTTCAGTTATATCTAATTTAATATAGTGTATTTTGAATTGGCTGCTACTGCATGTGTGGGTTCTAGTTTAAAATTTGGGTTTCAACTCTTTGAAAGTTAATTTAACCCAAGTTTCTTGTTGAAAAATGTTATGATACATCCCAGTTAATCAGTTTTTGTGGAACTTCCATCATGTAGGCTTTAGAATGGAATACACAGATATTAGCAATGGTAAAAGTTACTCAACTGTTACTTTTCTCTGGAATTTGGAAGTCCATTCTCATGGCCCTTCTTTTCAATAGCTGGAACCAAAGGTGAACCTGAGCCAAGCAGACCTAATGGACAAGAGGTAGATCAGCTCTTTCAAAAGCAAAATACTTCACTTTTTATTTCTCAGAATATTTATGGGCTTTGTTATGTCTGGGGGGGTTTGTTTGTTTATTTTGGGATGAGTTTGGTGGGTTTGCTTAGTTTTTGTTTGGCTGGGTGTTTTGTTGCATTTTGGGGGCTTTTTTCACTTCTGACAGCAGATAGATATTTTTTTATTTCTTTTTTTTAACTTGGAGGAGCAGGAAAATATTTTCCCACCTAGCTCCCAAACAAACAAACAAAAACAACAACAACGTTGTTTTTTAATGAACTTCCATATTACCACCATTACTTTTCATTTTAAAAACAAAATGAGCTGCTCATGTGTAGATGAGCCTGTTTATGATCTCAACAGTTTTTACAAAGGTATTTATCAGTCCTGCCATAAAAGCTGGTGTCTCATCCTCTCTACTGAAAGCCAAGCAGAAGTTGGGATATTTCATTTGTAGGGAAGGGTTTTTGTCTTCCCAGGCATTGTATCACCAGCCTTTGATTTCTGTTTAAAACCTATAACACGCCAAAACCCCAAGAAAAATGCAAACAAAGACACCGATATTTCTCCTGGCTGCCTTTGGAAGTGTTGCTATGAAATGTTAGTTTCCCCAGTCCTCACATTTCTATCAGGTGCCATTCTGAAATTTATGGTTAAATGCCCTCTTCTTTTTGGTCAAGGCTTTCAGCTGAGCATTCATCCCTAAAACCAGCCCTGCTCTGTACTCTGCACATGCCCCACACGCGCTGCAGAGACAGTAACACCTCATAGGGCATTTGGAAACCAAGAAGATAAATCTGTGCCAGATCAAAGGCAGAGCTGAGTCCCAGGGTTCTGTCTGTCCTGCCAGGCCCCCAGACTGGTTTTGACCAGAGCTCTATTTACCAAGCTCTGCAATAGGAGCTCCAGGGTGTCCTTTTGACTAATAACAGATAATATTTCTTGTGTTCTGCAGAATGAAGATTAATAGACCTTTTAATTGCATTCAAGAAAGTGTATTATGAGATTACTGCCTTGAAGTGACAAGACATTGAGTCCAAAAGGGAAAAGAAATCTGATTTCTTCTGTAAACCTGAAAAAATATTTCTTTGGCTAAGAAAGCCAAAGCTGTTTTCTACACTATAGAGGGCCCATTTTATACTTCTGGGCTAGTTATTAACAGTGTATCACTACAGAAAATAAAAAAAAGCTTGCCCTAATATTACAACAACAACAAAAACAGCTTGCTGTTGTTTTCAAAGTCTAGCATCACAATTTTGACATTTTTCATTTATAGCTACAGCAGCATAGCTGTATGGAACAGCTTATGCATAACAATCCCTGATGACAGATGGGCAAAGTCATTCTTAGAAACAATGGCTGAGTGATGCTGTCTTGGCTACATTTCCTGTGAAAATAAGAATTATGCAGTCAAAGCTTTTAAACACAAAGAGAAACTTCCAGCCTTAACCCCACTTATCTTCTAGGCAGACTCACCTTTGCTTACAGGCAGGTTTTTGTTAGTGTTTCAACAGTTCAGTACTTATATTAATTATTAGTCAATTTGCAGTATCTGGTGTGCAAGCTTATCTTCACTCTGCTCATCGATCTGTAGCCAAGATTCTCATACATTATTGAGACATTTTTATATGCTGCAGAAAATATTTGCAACATTATTAATTACCCGAGAAAAAAAAGCAACCAGGTAAATAATGAACTTCGATATTACTGCCATTACTTTTCATTTTAAAAACAAAATGAGCTGCTCATGTGTAGATGAGCCTGTTTATGATCTCAACAGTTTTTACAAAGGTATTTATCAGTCCTGCCATAAAAGCTGGTGTCTCATCCTCTCTACTGAAAGCCAAGCAGAAGTTGGGATATTTCATTTGTAGGGAAGGGTTTTTGTCTTCCCAGGCATTGTATCACCAGCCTTTGATTTCTGTTTAAAACCTATAACACGCCAAAACCCCAAGAAAAATGCAAACAAAGACACCAATATTTCTCCTGGCTGCCTTTGGAAGTGTTGCTATGAAATGTTAGTTTCCCCAGTCCTCACATTTCTATCAGGTGCCATTCTGAAATTTATGGTTAAATACACCCCTCTTCCTCTGGTTATACTTCAAATTTTATTCTCTGTATTTTGGCAAGCATTTTGCTCCTGCATTATTCACTCCAGTACCTAAGATTTCCAGTTATGCTCTTTAACAGAAAACCAAGAAATCTCCACTGATGTGGGGACAGATCACCGGCATGCTCCCAGAGGAAGGAAATCTTACTGATGCATTTCCTTTTATATATATATTATGTATATATTTTAGTAAAATTTTTATACATTTTAGATATATTTTAGTAAGATAAAGAGAGACAACAAAACTCTTGTCTTTCTCTTCTCTACATCTGAAGACAGTGGAACAATCTTGTTATCTCAACATTTGTTCTTTACTTATACGTTAAAAGTAAGACAAGCAGAAATGCGAATAGTTAATATTTTAATTTTTTTAACTGTGCAGTTGTTGTTTTCTGTGCTATTTTTTCATCCCTAGTCATAGCCAACAAATTTGATCCAAAATTCTCAGTATCATTATTGTAATTTCAGCAAGAACTACTTCAGATTGTGTCTTCCAGAAATAAAGCTACTTCTTATTATCATACAGGATGATGAAATTTTTTGCAATTTTTGCCTTTTTGGTTATTGTATAAAGAATTGAATATAAATTAAACTTCTTTTCCCTTTTCCTTGTCTATTTCTTTCCATAAATAGGTGCTGGGATCAGTGCACTGCACAGCCACTGCTGGCAGTAGAGTTCAGCAGAGGAGTTTCACAGAATAGCGGCATAACATACAGTCAGTGTGTGGTGTCATGATCATATTAATTTTTTTATTCTCTCTGCTTTATTTTAATGGCTAATTTTTGTTCTCCCCTTGGCTTTACTACAAGAATTCCAACCGATTGACCTCACACAGGACAGTGCCCCAGAGTTCATCAGCTCTTGGAGTGCACTAAAGCAGCTCAAAGGCTTCTCCAAGCTCCTCCAGATGTCTAAGCCTGCTTAATCACTGGTAATTTAATGGGCTGTTTTTAAATCTCCTGGCATCCTCAAGGGCTGATGGGCTCTGAGTGTTCCACAGCAGAGAGACAGACATTTTATTAGTGGCTTCTTGACTGTTGCTAACTGATGCAGCCAACTGTGTCAACTCCACAAAAATCCTCTAATCATGATTACAGTCAGAGTATCCCATTCACAGATGTAAAATACCCAGAGGTAGGAGAAAAGGTTATGAATTTAATCATCAATGATGTTATCATCTCAAAACAATAAATGTTCTTTTACTTCAGACCTTAAAATCTATGTTATTACTATTTTCCTTATGAGTACTCCCTGATAAATTTTGAGAGTTATCCAGATCCATGGAATTCATTCTGGTTTGCAGGATCAGGAGAAAAACAGCACTGTGTGTGCTGTGGGCAG
Source organism: Sylvia atricapilla (assembly GCF_009819655.1). Taxonomy (NCBI): domain Eukaryota; kingdom Metazoa; phylum Chordata; class Aves; order Passeriformes; family Sylviidae; genus Sylvia; species Sylvia atricapilla. The sequence goes on along the minus strand of NC_089174.1, from coordinate 12,743,985 downwards.
GATTTACCAGGGTGCTGATAGAACCACAGCATATAATTTGCCTTAAAGGTCCCAGAGGAAATGGGTAACAATCTCCTTCTGGTGCTTTTAAAAATTGAGAATTAATGGCTTAAACTTCCTTTTTTTGTTATTATTTAATTTTTAAATTTCAATGAAATGAGATTATTCATGGCTTAGTAAAGTGTGGTTATGAAAAGTTGGTCTACAATAAATAGATACTGTTCTGAAAATGGCCACAGTTGATCATATACGTCTGTTTTCCTGAATTTTCACTGAAATGCTGAAAAAATATTATAGTAATTTAGCTGGGTTTTTTTCCTCCTTTTCCAGTAATAACTATATAGCAAGGATTATTAAGTATGTAAATAAAGAAAGATTCACACAATCTGCACTTTTTAAGAAGTAATGTCTACTTAAGAAGTTGCTTGTGGAAATAACTTTTCAGCCTAGTTGTGAGTTTCACTCCAAACTTTTCAATGTCATGGCCTGAGAGGTATTTTTGATGGACCACGGAGATTTCAAATAAAAGGCTTCACCCTCGAATTTATCACATTTAAATTTTACTGGAGACGGCTGATAGTACACAGATTTTTTTCTAACCTGTTTCTTTAGTGCAGTTACTGCAGCCATAAAGTCATTCAGAGGGAAAAGCAATTAAGAGCAATAAGAAAATAAGACCAGTATTTATTATCTTAGCCTAGAAAACTACAGGCATTAAAAATACAGCAACACAGTGTTAAAATCATGTTGAAGCTCTAAGATTAAGTGAAAAAGAAGCCAGCAAAAACATTTCCACATTTTTAAGGAGAAAAGGAGTGACTTTTAAGTCTTAGTTTATTTGAAAGCAACCCACCTCTACCTAGGTTTGAGAAGTTAATTTTAATAATATGATAGCTGATATAGCTAATACATACTAAACTAAATAAAACCATTTTTTATTAATTTTATTTCATTCTATTTTAACTAGGAAGCATGAATAGTATGTATAGTGAAATATTGACCAAAATGCTAAAAAATGCTTGCTTTCCATCAAGTTATTATGCCTTCTTCTAGAGCAATTAATTTTCTGTCTTAACTTACTTTAAAAATTTTCAGGTTGTATTATTAGATATTTACCCTAATTTTATATTAAGGGACTACACAATAAAAAACATTTCCTATTGAAGATGCTGTGATAAAAATTAGATTTCTCTACAAAGAGCATCTAGTTGCTCAGTTGTGTTTTTTCTCCTCCTGAAAAGTTTTTAGATCAATTGGTCATGATGGATTATTGTTTGGGATTGTTTTGGGGTTTGGATTTTTTGGGCTTTTAATATGACCCTTTAGGAAAAAAAGCCTGAAATACTGAGTTTCAGTTCACAAAACAGAACTGCTGGCAAAATGTTGTTAGAAACATATAGATTGTTGCACATCTGCAGCAAGATTACTGTACCAGCACTAATTTTCCTTTATATCCAGATTGGGGCATGGAGGAGAGTACAAAGCACATTCATCTGATGCAATAAGTTAAGGAGAACTGCGTTTCTGCCTTTTTGCTGTGGACATTGCAATCCTGTCCTTCCTTTTCTTAGGGTAGAGGTAATAGCTCTGACTGGAAAAATCAAGACAATCACAAGGTCTTAAATGAAGAGTAAATAACCTGCTTTGGACAGGTTATTTACTTGGAAAGGACATTGGACTCTCTTGGTGAGGTTTTGGTGGGGTCCAACTGTGCGTTCCAGCCATTATATTAAGCATCCCAAAATAATCTGAGACCTCAATATCAGGATATTTGATAGGCAGGTCTGCACTTTTTGTGAATTAGCAACTGGAGACAGCCGTGGCCTTCTTTTTTCAGTCTATTAAGGGTAAGAACTGCCCCAAGCCTGGCAGTGCCTCTCTCTTCTTGTCATATTCGTTGGATCCAGGTTTCTTTATTTCTGTGATTTTGTATTTGCCAAATGGATTAAGATTGTCCAGCATTCATCAAATGTTATCTGATGAGTAAAATCTGATGCATAATAAAAAAAGGCACAGTCTAGAGGATCATGAAGGTAAATAATAGAAAACCTGTGGGGAAAAATGCTATGTCTAATATTACAAGAAAAGCTGAACATAGGATTGGCTATACTGGGAACAGAATCATACTGTCAGTTTAAATACAGGACTAAATGGAACATTTTAAATACTCCTGAAATTATGAACAGATGAAGGTCAAGTGAGCCATTTCACCATTATCTTCACTGTGAAACAGAGCCTGGCACTCCCTGGATCCTGAGGGTTCTTTCTCCTTCTTTGACACTGTGATGTTGATGAGGAGTGTGTTATTTTTAATGACATCTTCACTTTTCACACACTGGTTCACATGATGAGCTATCTTTGCAAAGCATGGGTTCCCTTCAGATTAAATTAAGCCAAAAAACATGCTGCAAAACTTGGTCCAGGATATCTGGAAGTGGAAGCCCTGCAGCACAGCTGTGCAGACACCCTGTTTTGTATTGTCAGCTTTGCAGGTCTGTTCCCGTTCCCCTGTGGTGTCTGTCTGTGAATTCAGAATAACTGTGCCAATTTCCCAGTCTCCGGCATTTTGGGCAGCATGGTTGGGTTTTGGCACATGTTGGAGAACCAGAGAATGACCGAGGTTGCAATGAATTCTCTGGGGATCATCCCGTGGACTGCACACTAAGCTCAAGCTCACATCCATGCAAGTGCTTTATTAGAAATATTTCACATTCAAATGTATTTATCTTTGTGCTTTCCTTAAATTAAGTCTCCTCCAAACCACCCTGAATTGTCTGTAACCTCTGAAACAAGGTGGGAAAACGGAAAAGGGAAAAGGGAATAGTTACAGCCCAAAAGAGTTCTTTCAGACACAGGATGTTAAACTGTATTTTGATCAGCTGCTTGTAGAAATGTACATTAACTGTAGACTAGGGTTCTTCTTGTAACCAGCTAATGAGACTATCACCTGCAGACTAATTGTCTCTAGCTCCGAAATTCTGCTGCAATGAAAAAGCACATTCTAATCCTATTAATCATATTCATGTTTAAAGAGTACACACTGGTTGTGTGTAACTGAATAAAACTGTTCTGTCTCCTGATGGGAAGTTATGACTTTCATTTAAGCTGTTTTAGTGCAGATGTTTACACTAGAAAGTGGTGTAAATTCTCCTCAATGTCTGCTCCAAAGTAGTTTCAATGCAAAGAATGAAAAGCAAGGTGAAAGGTAATGAGAGTTTAAAGTAAAAGCTTTGTATTAAGATTTTGTATGAAGAAAAGTATCTCTTTAATTTAAATAATTATCTTTATTGCCTGAAGACTTTTCATCTGCTTATGAATAAATAAGTAAATAAGATGCTAAAATATGAGATAGAAATGCTGGTGCTATATCCTGTATTCTTTTCCTTCATCTCCAGCAATATGTGTTTGTATTTTCAAGACCTAGAAGAGAGTCTATTTATTCATTATTTCTTTTTTCACTTTTTTTTAATAAAAAATCCTACACACAAATATTCTACATAGTCCCACGTAAGTCTTATTGAAAAAAAACCCAAGCATATGCCAAATTACTGTCCAGCTTCCCACATCATTTTCTGAACAAGAGTGCAAGGCCACTGGATATGTCCTATAAGCACAAAACAATCATTACTAGGACATTTTTATTAACACTGGATCTATGTGATAATAAAGATTTATTGTGATTCTACCATTGGAATCTGCAGAATCTTAATGAGAATTTTTTTCCTCCCTGTTCTGAATTTCAATGAGGAGTACTTTGAATGTCATGGCCATGTTAAATATTTGTGAAATCCTCTCAGTTCACTTTCAACATTTTAAAAATAAACAACTGGTTTTGTGGAGGCATTTTTTCAAGTTAGTAGGAGAGACATAGACTTTTAGTATAAAAAGCATTTTCTGCTAAAAAAGAGGTTACACTTGTAAAATGTTAATGTGCAAATTATTTATAAAGAGAATCTAAAGTTGACTCTGAAATGTTTGGTTCAAAGCTGCCTGAAAGTGTGGACCAGTTAGTGATTCCTTACCTGATCAGTCTTTTTAGAAAAACAGACTATTCATTTAGACTACAAAATATTTGGAAGCAAGGTCTGGAGACCTGGTGTTTATTAATCCATGAAAGAATTTTACTAATTAGCAGCGCTTATTTCCCAGGGGCCCACTTAGGCTGTGGAACCCAGCTCCCCTGCACTCCTCACAGAAGAGAAAAGTCTCTTCAAGCCATCCATAAAATCTTCCAAATCAGGACCCTGCTCTGACTGAGTCCTCTCTCTTCCCATTGAATAAAGATAAAACAGAAAGAGTTTTGCCTCCCAGGGGCACTTCCTTCATATCCTGGGTGCCCCAGCTTTGCTACTGGTAGCAAAACATGGTGATAAATTAGCTCTGGTAAAACCAAAATTCTTGACCCTTCTACAGAGCCTGACATTTCCCCTCACTGTTTTGCTATCTCAGCATTGAACATCTTAAGTTGTTCCTTTCCTTAAAAGGATTTACTACTTGTTATTTGTTATTATTTGCTCTAGTGTAGGCATCTCCAAGCTTCCTTTGTTTGATTGCTCTAAACTGAATTTTTCCTCTTCCGTTCTTATAAATGTACTCCTACACTTTTCTGTGTTTTCTTCTTTGCATTGTCACAGAAGCCCAGGATGGTCTGAAGGGTTGGAAGGGACTTTAAATCTCATTCAGTGCCACCCCCACTATCCCAGATTGCTCTGAGACCCATCCAGCCTGGCCTGGGACACAAGTCCAAACCCAATGTCCATCTTTCAAAGGCACTGCCTAGGACCAGCTGACTTCTCAAGCTTGTTTGTTTATGTTTCTCTTCTTGCGATTAATTTCTTACGCTCTACAGCAGATCTGTTCTTCTGCCCAGCGCCACATTTCTTTCAACACGGGTTTGCTCAGGGGGCCACAGCTTCCCGAAAATCCAGCACTGGATCTTCAGCATTTGATCAGCCAGAGATTCTTTATTTCTCCACTTCCTAATTTTTTTTCTGTAAAAACATGTCAATCATCTGCTTGTGGAGTTCAGCACTCCACTACTGTAATATTTTTACTCTGAGTCTCTCTCGCCTGGTTCAAGGGACAATGTTAAAAATGCCGACTGCTTTTTATTGTTTGAAATAAACCCACTTTTTTTGTTGTTGTTTGGTTGGGGTTTTTTGTTTGTTTGTTTGTTTGTTTGGGGGGTTTTTTTGTTTGGGTTTTGGTGGTTTGGTTTTTTTTGGTTGGTGGTTTTGGTTTTTTTTTTTTGGTTTGGTTTGGTTTTTTTGTTTTTACTGGCTCACCACATTGGTGGAGACACCTCAGTTATGCTCTCGAATTTCAAGAAAGTACCAGTTTTGATAGGGAGTTCAACTCCTTCATTCTGTCTCTGAAATTACATTATTAGTCAATTTACTTTTGTCAGTGCATTCTTTTTCTTGTTCATTTTAATCCAAGGCATCTGGCCCAAATCTGTTACATTCAGTGTTGGATTCTGGTTCAAAAAGTACTGATCACGGACATGCTGACTCATGTGGAAACTACTTGAAAGCTCAGACTTTATTAGGCTTTAAGATTCACACCTTGCATTTTTAAAAAGCATTGTGCTAAGATTACAAAACAAAGAACTAAAAAAAATCAAGAAATGAGAAACTTTGAGCTTTTGAGGTTGAAAAAGAAAGAAAGTCATAAATTGAGAAGGAATTTCAGGAGGAAAAGAAGCCTGATAGCAAATGTCTTAAGAGTTACTAAGGTATGGGCTCATGAACTGAGAAGGAAAGGCATGGGGAATCAGCCATGTATTCTGATTATCAGGAACACACGGGAATAGTTTTTAGCTACAGATCATTCCCAGCATAGACTAACTGGGATTTTTGTGGCTGTGTATAACACTCAGCACAATGAAGAAAGTTGTGAGATTATTCCTTATTGTGCCATTAGGCAATATCAACAATTTGTTAGAAAAAAAAGAGGAAAATAAAGGTCAGGTGATTGACTTAGACCTTAGAAAACTGAATTTGCTGCCCATGGTGTCACCACACAGTGGAAGAACCGTGATGAGAGCTACATCATTTTGGTTTGGTGTGTTGCAAAATCAGACTGGAAAGAGAAGGTATTCTAATTGTTCTCCTCTGTTTATTTTTTATTTATTTCTTCTTGTGTTTTGTTTGTTTGTTTGTTTGTGTTTGTTTGTTTTGTTGTTGTTGTTTTGTGGGGGGTGGTGTTTTTTATGGAGTGTATTTTTATGGTGGGTTTTTTTGGTGGTTTTTGGTTTGGTTTGGTTTTTTGTGTTTTGTTGTTTTGTTTTGTTGTTTGGGTTTGGTTTTTTTTTTTTTGGTTTGTGTGGTTTTGTTGTTGTTTTAATTTTAAACTGTTTAGATTGACCTGCTCATCCCTACAAAGATCACTGGGATAATCACCCAAGGAGCTAAAGATTTTGGCCACGTCCAGTTCGTGGGGTCCTACAAGCTTGCTTACAGCAATGATGGGGAGCACTGGAAAATATACCAAGATGAAAAGCAGAAGAAAGATAAGGTAAAGCAAAGAGAAAAATTGGTATTTTGGTTGTGGTAACACCACTCATGAGAGTCTGCAATAATTTCATGGGTTTCCAAGTGCATGGGATCCCACAGGTTGGATTGAAGGTGAATAAAAGAGTCACATAACACAATATCATTCACAGTACAGTGATATCACACCTACCAGTGCCATGCTGTTAAATATGGGGCATAAAACTTTACAGTTCTCCATTAATCTGAGATATTTCTTCATTTAACTGTAGAGCAGAGGGTGTATGAATAGCTGTGTCTTTGTACATGCAAACAATAAGTGTTTCAATGTATTATTTGGTAAGTATGGACTATTTTCAGTGATTTCCTGTGAAGCACATCCTTGTTACCCAGCCGTTTTGGACAGATTTTTTTTTCCTGGAAATTAATGGGTAGGGCTTCAAATGAAAATATTATTTTGATTACCCACTGAAAATATTATTTTAATTACACTATGAAATTAATACAAAACATAAAAAAAGTTTCACAACTTCCTCTGCAAATGTTTAATGAGAGGTATACTGAATGATTTACCTGGAAGCATTTAACTTTTCTGTCATTATTCATTATATCTTTCTTTTAAATTGTGTAACACCTTTATACTGCAAATATCTGAATTTCATAATAACATCTGTTAAGAAAATTATTACAGCCTATGCATTGCTTAGGGATATGTTAATCAAGATAACAAAATATGAATTATTTATTAAATGTCTTAGTGGGGTTATGGCTGATTGAAACAAAAGATAAAATGATTGAAATACCAGATGGCTGATGCATCTGATAACATCTCAGATCTGGATATTCAGGGTGATAAATGATCAGACTTCCACTTATATTTTTTAGTATAAATAAAAATTCTTCAGGAAATAAACTGACCTATTATTTACATAAGTCAATTAAATTAATTTTCTTTCAAACAGTGATTAAACTTTTGATATGCATCGAAATGTGTTGTGTGAGTACAGAGAGATCTAACAATGAGATAACTGCATCTCCCACATTGTACCTGATTGATTGGATGCCATTGATTAGGGAAAAATGCCCTAAATTACTGGATTGTGTATTTGCGTGACTGTATGTCTCTGCCTGCTTTGTCAAGCCCTCCTACCCAGACATGACACTGTGAATTTCCACTCCTGGAACCCAAATGTCACCTTGCTGCAGCTTTAACCCAAACTGAGTATTTTTTCCTAAAGGATTTTAGGAAAACAACTGTTTAGCCACCTGGCTCAGAAGGTTCTGACACCAATGACTGTGGATGTGTCTGTATAACTGATTGTCAGATAAAAACTGGAAACAAATAGCTCACCTCTCACAGACATACCACAAATGCATTCAATTTAAGGGACAGATGGTGGCTTCAGTATTTTATACACATCCTATTTTAAACCCCTGGCAGTTAAAGAGAGAAGGAAAAGTTCTGCTGTGAAAGAAATGTCTTCTCTTAGCCAAACTTGTGCTGTGAATGCTTGCATTCATTCTGTTGTATAGGAGAACATGGCTGGAGTCCCTGGTCATAACACAGTCACAGCAAATCTAAAAGAAAATGCGCTCTGATTTAAAGTACTCTTCTAGTCTACATTTGTTTGTACCATTAGCTACAGCAGTCAAATTTTCTTTGCCTCTTTGTCAGACAGACTGTTAATTGCTACACACATATTCTATTAGGAACAGTGGAAAATTCTTAATTGTCTCATTTAAACTCATCACACCCTGTATCATTAACATCCCTGAGAATAAAATAGATGAATATTATTATGATTCTTTAACAAGTCAAGATCAATTAAAAGCACAACAAGATCAAACACACTTCACTGGAAATTAGAAGTTAGGATATCTGAATCTAAATCTAAAAGAAACAAATAAGTTCCATTGATTTGAGTCAAGACCTCAGCCTTCGATGTACAAACAGCAAACTAAAATATCTGGTTTGGGGATGCTTTTCATCTCTATCACAAACATCCAGAAAAAGTAAAAGTTTGATGACAGAGTCTAACCTTTTAGAAGTCACTGATCTTGGCAAAATTTTATATTATGTAGGACTGGAAAGGCTCTCAAGACAGCACTTAGGCATGCACCTATTGACCTCTAAAGGCACTGTGGTCCTCTCCTCCTATGCCCTCAGCATAAAATGGGATTCAAGAGACCCCAAGCCCTGTCCTGTCATCTTGGAGTAGGTGCAGACAGTTAAATTTCAGAGCTAACGCTTAATTCATTCACCTGTCCTTCACCTCAGACAAGGCTGTACCATCCTCCATCAGATTATTATTTAATGTGTTCCAAGAGAGCAGATTGTGATGAAAATTCTATCAACAGTCAGCTCCAGTGTTTAAATATCCTCTAAAGTGAAAAGGTGGCTTATCCGCCTTACTGCCATACACCCACCCTGTCCTCAGAGGACACAAAAATTTTTTTTTTTTTCTTTTTTTTTTTTTTTTTTCTTTTTGCTTTGGTTGGAGTATTTCAACCTATTTCTTCTCAGTTTCCACCATCCATTTAAGGACTGAGCATACATAAATTTCTTCAGACAAAGGAATGGAGACTCAGTAAACCCTTTTTGACACCAAACCTGTCCTCGCCACTCCTGCTGGATGGGTGCAGTGCTCCCATGGGATTTTCCCACTGGATAGGAAACTTGGTCTGTGTGCACTGGGACAGAAATATAAATAAAAATAAAATCACAAGGGGAAAAAGCAATGCTGTACCTTATCCACGGGGAGCAGTAAAGGAGCAGCACCACTGGTCTTGCCTGACGTTACCACCTTTGCACAGGATCCACTACAATTTCTTTTTCTTGAGGGAAGATACAAGATTTGCTCCCAAATGCTAGAAAACTGTGAAAGACACCAAGTTTTCCCAGCAAAATGAAAACTCGGTGAAACATTACATCTGTTTTCAGGAGATACAGAAGGGAGTAAAATGTAGATACAAAAACCTACCAACAGCAGCAAGCATTAATTTTTTCATATTTTATCATCATTTTTTTCTATTTATTAACTGAACATCTTGATTTATTCTTTGAAGGATAGAACATATAGGTTTATTATTTCTCCTGTAGGTGATTTAGTCACTCTGTACTCGTCCTGTGATCCTTGTTTAACCAGCAAAGAAGTTTAGGGGAAAGGTGGCTCCAGAATATTTCAGGGAAAGAAATACAGGATGAAAGGAAAAAAAACCAAACAACATTTAGAGTCACAGACACAAAAATTATGGAGATATTGGTAGGCTGGTAATAATGATTGATGGGTGAATATTGTGACTTTATCATTTGGGCAAGAGCTGAGAATTTAATCCTATCTGGTGCTTAGCATCTCACTGCTGATCTGTTTACAGGATGAGTCCTAATATATAATCAGATCTCACTGAATTCCTGGGGCTGTTCACTTAGCCCTCCTCATCATTTTTTGAAGCCATTTACAAAGGTGAAAATGATGGCCTCCTGTATTATGTTGTAAACAATACATTATATTTTGTTTATATATTTGTATAAATACATAGAATATCTTGCACCCTGTATGCAGCCTGTAAAAATTGGGTCAATCCTTAACAAAACAGTGCTTTAGAAGAGAAGGAAATAGGCTGTTCAGCTTTTGCCCTATTCCACATGGAAAAGCTGTTCTAAGAACAGTATCTCCTGCAGCTCCTGCTATTTTAATGGCCAGTCATTTCATTTCATGTCTGTGCTGAATTCCTGTGAGTGCAGACAAAAAGTTACTGGGAGAAAAAAAAAATTAAAATGGAGCCTTTCTCATTCATTTTAAATAGTTTGAATTACTTGCCTGGAAAAAATATGAAAGCTTTGCCTGTTGCCTTTAAGAAGCAAAATAAGTTACTCTGCAGCCTGTCACATAGGAAGAAAATGTATTTTAGACACAGGACCAGAGCTAATAGCTATCTTGTTTTCCTCAACTAGAGGTCAGTAGCTCACTGTGCCTCCAGAGCTGAGGAGGACGTCCAAACAAAATCTGATTTTTTTTTATTTATTTTCTTTTAAATCACATTCCACATGTGATTTATAAAATGCACAACCTGCTGTAGGTAACTCAAGGCCAGCTGCAGTGTCAAATGGAATTTCAGAGGCTGGTTTTTTTACAGGAAGATGAAAACATTTGAAAGTAGCCTAAAGGAGTCTGGCAGTCTGCAGCACTGCCAGTCATCATCAACCATCAGCTGTGCAATTAACTGCAGGTAGACAATATCCAGTATGCAAATATCCACTGGATTTGTCAAAAAATGATAAATTAGTTATAATTTATACATTTCTAAATGTACAGTCCATTGCCAGGTTGAGAGGAGACAGGAATCTACTTATTAAAGAAAAGTTATATCACTTCAGGTTAAAAATCTTTCTGTTAGATTTGCTAATTATTTTTTCTGATGATATTTAATTATTAAAATATTTGGTTTACACTGATGGATTCAATTCTTACATATAATCTACACACTAGGCACAAGTAATTTTTTTTCTTTTTAGTAATATTACTTAAATTATTACTATTTGATAGTATTATCTGCGATAATAGTTGTAATTTCTAATCTAAGTGATTTTTTCTGCACTGGTTTAAATTATGAGCGACTTCCACTACTTTGAGCTGAATTGTCATGATTTGTGTCCGGTGGAGATCTAGCTATGCTCATGTCAGGTGTGCCTTCAGCACACACCTCTCTCCTTCACACAACACCAAAAGCTGCGGGGAGACAAAGTGGACAAAAGGCAAAATGCTCATATTAACAACCTACCTAGAATTTCTGAAGCATTTTCTGGAGGCAAGTTGCCCTCCAAAATATTTTTCTTTTTGGCTTTGAATCTCCTATATGCTATGTACAGTGGACTAAATGCCCATTTTTGTACCATCAACATGTAGATCAGATAGGGAAGATAGTATGAGAACATGAAAATATGTTTCATAAGTTTAAAAGTTTTATCTCCCTCTATCTGTTCTGAACATGAAGAAACAATAAAGGCTATGTAAAGATATTCATGGATATGATACTTATACATTTTATGTATAGTAACTGATGTCTTTTTCTCCTCTTATTCACTCAAAAAATGCATGTATCCATAAACACATCCATGTGCCACCTTTATTTTTCTGAATACTGAGATGTTCTGCACTGAAGCAAACTCCATACAGGAGCCATGACTGAATGCTCCTTATAAAATATTCCTCCTCTAATATGAGCAAGATTAACTGCTCCATGAAATAACATTTTTTTAAATATTCTACTCGGTGTGAAAATTGTTGTTAAGGTACAGCAGACAACATTCCTTTCTGCAAGCTGCTAATCTTCAGGCATTTCTCCTAAGTTATTCTGTCTTAGAACAGTTTTCTTTTTAAAATTCTAATCAACTTGCATTGTCATTACCTGGATTTTCTGCTAATGTTATAAAACTCTTTGCTTACATTGGAAAATCTCACTGCATATTTCAAATCAAAACATTCAAATTGTTTGCTGGACACAAGTATAAACAAGAGTCGTTTGCATTTCAGAATCTTCAGCTGAGAATATCAGTACCTGTTTTCCTGGCTTTCACTCTTTTTCCATAAAGTAATCATGAATAAAGTTATCATATTTAGAAGTACAGCAGCATGCATTTTCTGTCTTTTTTTTTTTTTTTTTTTTAGCAGCAGCCGCAAGAGACTGAGCTATAGAGGAGCTACACATGGGTGTGGAGGGTCTGTATTTGTAAAACTGTGAGAGCTGCTGAGTAAATATTCCAGCAAGTTACACCTTTTGAGCATGCAGACTGACATAAATAGATACAGACACTGTAAAATCTGAGATGTTCTACAACAGTGGTCAGAAAACAAGAGCTTTTTGATACTCTCGTACAAAAGAAAAGTCACCTTGTAACCTGGCAGCTGTTGGTTTTGGGGAGGGTGAAGCTCTGTTCAAAGGAAGGAGCATCCTGTAGTACATGACCAGAAAATTGGAATAATACCTTAGGATTTTGGCTTTTATATTTTTCATACATATGTAATCCTGCAATTATTTGGTGTGTAACTCTGAACTTCATATCAACTACTGTTCTCCCATTTTGTTCAGACAAAACAATTCCTCTCTAGACCTGGAAATCAAGGACACCTTACTGTCTCAGGTCCTGAGAAATGTAAACAAAAGTGAATTGGGGAAATGCAAACTTGGGGTAAATGACTTCGTTACCTGAAGCTGTAACTGGAAGATTAACCCACAATATGCAAATGGACTAAACTTATAAAAATGTGAAAACCTTTGACCCCCGTGGTCCACTTTTGGATCTAGCCCCTAGGGAGGTTTCATCTCCCCAGAATATACCTGAAGGCCCTCCAACAAATATAAGTGCTTTTTATTCTCGTAATTTTCTCTGGCCTCTGTTTTTAGGTAGGCCCAAAAGGGCATCAAGAAAAGTAAGGTTGTTATTCTTCCCCAGTGCCCTCTCCTAGCTCTGATTTTTTTTTCTATTTTTTTTTTCTTCTCTGTCCATGTCCTTAATGGCCCCAGCTGGTTTTCCCTCTCACAATTTATCTGATCTTTAGCAGCGGTTAAAGGCTGTGGAAGCTGTGCCACAGTTTAATTATGTGTTGAAAGGGGAACTGTGACCTTTGGATGGCTCCGGATGACCCTGCTATCATTGCCTGTCCCCTCCTGGCCCTGCTGAGGGGACACTGCAATATTGCCTGCTATTGATTTTCCCCAGGCCACTTATTGTTTTATAGACATCTACACTATCTCCTCTCAGGCTGGAGAGACTTATCTGTTTAATTACTCCCAAAAAAGCCTTCTTCTTGCAGCTTCTTTCTCTGTGTTTGCAGTTTTGGGATGAGGCAGGAGCAGACTTGAACTCACCCAGAGTTGAAAATGAAGGTGTGCACTGACACACTGATAATTTACATTCTGGTCTTTATTTCTTGAATGCAAATCACCTTGGGGTTAGTTAATTATTCGGATTTTTTTTTTTTTTTTTTTTTTTTTTTTTTTTTTTTTTTTACATAGAGCATGATATGGTAGTTCCAACATCAGCCTCTGAAATCTTATAAATTCATGGCAGTCTTCAGAGCCATCCTGAATATCAGAATCAAATGTGAGGAATGGGCATTGAGAGGCATCAGCTTTTCAAGGGTTTTAATTGCTTTGGTGACTTATTTATTATTGACTGCTTGTTGTTGAAAGCAACAGGTAGGTAAAGAAAAATTACTTTTAGATACAGAAATAGATTTTTTTTTCTACTGATAAGTCATTTTTTGTCCTTTGTCTTCCCTCCTCCTTCCAAATTCTTTGCCCCCATTAGTTAATTGAGGCTAAAGCAAAATGAAGACTGGGAAAAGATATTGTTTTTTCCAATAAGAAATTTACCATGGAACGACAGACAGAAAAAGAACAGTAAATTTAGAATGTTATATTTCATGTAGGTCACATTTGTAGATGCTGACAATGCTTCCTTTACTTTCTGATAAATTTATTTCCCTAAAATTCTTCATCTGATCTAGCACATTTAGTTAATTTCTTGAAACTAGATCTTGAATTTTGAGGAAAAGTGTATTTCCTATTTGCATAAAATAGCCTCTGCGACAGATGAGTTAGACTTCAAGTGATAATGAAATCATGCATGAGTTAAAAATAAAATTTAATTCTTGTTTTCCTGCTGTAAGTAAATGACATATTCCTCCCTCCTTCAGCTGTATTTGTTGCTGGGTTTGCATCGCATACTTTTATTTATCTTGCATGTCTATATGCAGATGTGAACGCTAGGGCTGTAGGAAAGTTCCTTTTTCTAGCCTTGCAAAAAATATCAACAGATACTTTGCATGCCTGTGAAAGAAATGAATTTTTTTTAAAAAAAATCACTTTTAAGCTTTCCTAGCCACATTTTGGGTTTTGGGAGGTGCCACTGTAATGTCAATTATGAACTTAGTGCCTATAATTTTGTGCTACAAATGAAACTGGACTTGAGGTGCAAAGCTTTTTAGCCCAAGCTCCTGCTGATTTATGTATTGACACTGTATTTGGGCAGCAAAGATTTTTCCCCATGCTTAATAATTTTGGGGTTGTTTTTTGTTTCCTTAGATTAACAAAGCTGATGGTTCTGTGATCATTTTCTCTGCTATTTTATCCATCTTCCAGAACACCTACATCCTTTCACACTCCCACCTCTGTGATGGCAGAGGAGAACGGGAATTCATCATTTATAAAAGAGCATCACCTTGGGGAGGGGACAGATTTTGTTTGATGTCCTGAAAGGATAGCAAGTTTCCAAAATCCAGAGGTGCAGCATGGAGACCAAAAAGCTTTGTGAACATGTCACAAGGGAAACAAAGTCAGGGCTAAAACGTTATATCTGCCACCTCGGATGGACATTAAATTCTGATATTTTCCCTAGAACTTCTAGGAAACCTGTAATTCTGCATTAATTCAGTCATATAAGCACTTCGGGAGGTCCATATTCTTCTCTGCATGATGCAAATGACAGTCATTCATTTTGAGTCGAAAAGCCATCAGGTTCAGTTTTCACAAATGAGAAGTGAATTGGCAGATGTTTTAAGAGAAAGAACATTTCCCATAAAAACTGAAAATAACCCAAGGGGATAATCAGATCTTTTTCCAAAAATTTGTGCTGTGGCCTTTGAATTTAAATAGTGGCTGGCAGGGAAAAAACCTGGCACTGATTTATCACAGATAGGATTTTTATAACTCACTTTTGTGTGGGTTAACTGATACAGGTGGAAATAAGATCACAACATGAACTGTGCTATGCTAAGATGTTTTACTTTTATCACAGTCTGATGCCCTTAATTAATCTGTTGACTTTTGTCTGACATGAGAAGATAATATCCTTGATAATCACCAATTTAAAAGGGTTTATATAGTTGCATCCAAGCTATGTTCATAAGTGATACAATTGAAATTCTTAACTTTAATTATTAATTTATTTTCTCAGTAACTGTAACAGGATCTCCTGGGATTGATTTGAGATGGTACAAATGCCAAGTAAAAAGACACTTAATTTTTTTTAATGTTAATGATTTTTGTGTGACTTTCAGAGCATGGCCCTTGCAGAACTGTGGGTGAAGCTTTGAGTAGAAGGCTCTACCTGCACTAAGGGCTGAGTGTGAATGAATCACAAAGTTTTAGCAGAGACACAGGCTCACGGAATCACAGATTTGGGTTGGAAGGGACCTTAAAGCCCATCCAGTTCCACCCCTGCCATGGGCAGAGACACTTTCCACTGTCCCAGGTTGCTCTAAGCCCCAATGTCCTACCTGGCCTTGGACACTCCCAGGGATCCAGGGGCAGCCACATCTTGTCTGCGCACCCTGTGCCAGAGCCTCTCCAACCTCACAGCAAAGGATTCCTTCCTAAAACCTAATCCAAACCTTCTCTTTGCCACTTGAAACCTTAAGTTTAAACAGCATTAAAAGTTGTATGTCCCAATGTTAAAAATACATCCCGGATCCAGGGCGGTAGGAGTTTCACTGCAGGCCGAGGGGCCATAAAACCTCCCCATTGCTTCCCTGCAGGTGTTCTGGGGAACTTCCACTAAACCCTCCCTGTTGGTTCCCCACAGGTGTTCCAGGGGAACTTTGACAACGACACGCACCGCAAGAACGTCATCGAGCCGCCGATCTACGCGCGGCACGTGCGCATCCTGCCCTGGTCGTGGTACGGCCGCATCACCCTGCGGTCCGAGCTGCTGGGCTGCGCGGCTGAGGACTGAGCCCCACTCCTGCTGTAGAAGAAGCCTGTAGGATGCTGAGTGGGGTTTTTCCATGAACCAGTGCTCGTTCATTTTTATGGTAGGCCGCTAGCTGTCTTTCGCCAGGAGGTCTAAGCCTGCCCTTTTAAAACAATCTGATCCAAATTTTTTGCCCTTGAAATCTGTTGGTGTTGTCCCTTCTGCTGTGGAATTATCCTCCTAGTTCTCCTTTGAGTTGTTCACCACCAGTTGAAAAGCGTTGAGTGAAAAGAGAAAAAACAAACAGCAGCATCCTTTTTACAAGGGAAGAGAAATAGTGTGACGAAGCTCATTTGCAGCTTCAGGAACATTGGACTGACGAGTTTTCCATAAATCATACCATCATCTTACTTGCAAAAAGTGATACTGCAGCTTTTAGCAATAAGTTTACTTGGGGATGACTGCATTATAGTAATTGTGCCTACCAAACACTGTCAAGTTCTTACGACATATATTTTGGGAAATTCTCTGTGGTACTGCAAAACACGGTACCTGTGATGTTACAAGCTACCTTTCACCACTTTCATTCAGACAGCAGAGTCCATGCACCTGGAGGGTTTTCCTAACTGCCCCATTTTCCTTCTCTATTTTGCATGCTGTAGACACGGCCTCCATCTTTTCTGTTTAGTATCACACTGCTGGTGTTGTTTTCCTTTGAAGATGTCATCTGTTTGCATATGTAACTAAATCAGTGTATTATCAAGTTAATGAATTTACCAAAGTTTATGAATTTGCAAAGTTTCTGTGCTTTTTCATGGAGACTAAGGTGAAGCACCAGAGTACTTGTGGTGTCTCATCTTGGGTGCCCACACAGTCCATCAGAAATCCCATCCTAGGATGATTTGTCCAGGGGTGAGCGCACAGCCTTAGACTGTGATCTGCCCCCCCTTACTGCTTTCATAAATGCTCTGAATTCCTGTGAGGAGGAAAATGTCGAGTGAAGGAACAAGATGCTAAAAGATACACAGGAGGAATGACAACCTTACTACCAGGAAACCCTCTCTCTTTAGGCTATTCCTAAAGCTTTCCTCCCCAAAATGTAAGAGGTGACACAGGAGCACATCAAACCCTGGCCCTTGTCACCCTCTGCTCCTAAAATCTCTTCAGACACACACCAGTGAGTCACAAGGAGGCTGTTTCCTATCATGCCCCATCTAAGGGATGCTTCACACACAGCATGATAGCAAACCCAGTTTAAAAAGTAGTTTTTAGGAGAAGTGGAGCAGTAGGGCGTACATTTTCCCCCATGCCTCAGTTTCCCCCTGCTGATTAAGATAACAATACCAACATTTGAAGAGCAATCCAAGTTACCTTGGAGTAAAGTGTTCTGTGACTACATTAGAGCAGCACCTCAGTATAAAACAGATCCTGGGACAGGGAGTGAGGGGACATTTTATCTGTTACCTGAAACAACAGCACTTGGGATTACTGCCAACCTTTTAATTTCATAACATGCTGATGTGAAGAGAGAATGAGAGAGAGAGAGAGATGCAGCTGCATGTTATAGCAAATATCACTGAACTTATACTTCTGTCACTGCTTCATTCTCACCAAAACTCTGAAGTATGAACTTGGGCAATGCTTCCCAGGCCAGCAGATAGCTGGCCCACAGTCTACAAAGGGCAAAGTTTACCTTGGAAACAAAATGGTTTGGATTTCGAAAAAAAACTGCATTTAATCACACATTCTCCACCACAGACTAAATATATATTATCCATTGAACTGTGAAAGACTCTAGAATAGCAGCCAGGAATTTTACATATAAGAATTGGGGATATAATGGTGGCGGTTTTCTGATAGTGTCATTTAAACTGTCACATTTTAGTAAACAGAACACCCTGCCTCTACAAAATGACTTAATCCTTAAACTGTATTTATACAAGTATTTATTTTATAAGGCTTAGACATTTAAAGACTTCTAAAGAAGAGTCCTGTAAAGGTAAAAGTATGTGTAAGAAATGTTGAGGTCCTGTGTAACACTGCTAAGTTTGTTCTTTATTTTTTACTTTGTGCTGCATAACAAAAGCCACTAGACTGTTACTGTCTTGTCTGTAACTGTGTTAACAGCATTCCTTAATGATGTATATATGGAGTGGTCTTCACGCAAAAGGAGCAATTTTAAAGAGAAAGTCAACCACTGTGGTGGTACTTGTAACAAGAAAAAAATCTGAATAATGGAGGACAAACTTATCCCCACATTATCTACTGCCTATATTTTGCAATATTTATGCTTCAGGTTAAAAAAAAAAAAAAAGAGAAAAAAGAAAAAACGCTGGTAATATTTATCTCTTTAGGGTGTGCACACAAAAGATATTTAAAAGGTTTAAATACATTTTCTTTTTATGGGAGAGTAATTGACCCTGAATTTAATTACAGATATGAAGAATAGCATTTAGATATTTCACTAAGTGACTGTATCCATAAAGCAGAAAGCCATTTCAGAAAATGATACTTCCTAGTTTAAAAACTTGTGTTAATATTCTTTTGAAATATTTGGTTTGCGTTCTTAATGTTGGGGGGTTTTTTAATGTTATTCATCTTTTGCGATCTCAGTTTTTCTTTTGAAATAATATTTATTGGATTAGTGAATTAATTGTAATCCCTTCACTTGCATATAGTGTTTTCATGTAATGTAACACAGTAATTTTCATTTGGTATTAATTTTGTGTTGAGTATTTTCACCTTCATGTCCTAGGTCAGCTGCCAGCGGTCTTCACAACCTGCAAGGATAGCTCCATGTCTTGTGATAATACTCCATGACAATTCATTAAAAAATCACATATATGATGCCCTTAATACTTCAGCCTCCATATTGGGAGTTTTTCTAATGACATTACTCCTCATCTACCAAAAAGCCTTCTTGGAATGGCATTTCCAGCATCAAATTTGGCTCCTAGTGTCAGCAGTATCAGTCTGAAATAGCTCTTGGTTTAAGGGGAATCCTTCAGATTTAGCAAAACAGGTGGAAATCATATTGAGGGGTAGAATTAAACGTTTTCCCTTTCATTTTATTTTGTTATCTAGGTGTATACCATTGCCATAAAAGGCAAGTTATAAATTAACAGAACTGTTCTCTCCCAGTAAAAGCAACTAGCCCCCAAAAAACAGAAATGCAGGACAGGAGATGTCCCTTTGAGAGGGGACAGAGAAAAGCTTGGAAATGATCCTTGACTTCTGTATTAATTGTTAACAATGACATTGAACAAAGCCAAAAGTGTTCTCCTAACTAAATTTCATCCTGAACCAGTTAAGTATTTGTAGGCAGGTTTCATCTTTATATTGCTGGATAATGTGCTTAGTTTATAGCCTGGGAAAAAAAGCACTGGCACGAGGCTCCTTTTTTATCAGCATTAAGGGCCCGTTGCCTCAACTGGCTCTGAATCTGAGGCTGACTTTCTCTTTTGGAATGGCTGCATACAAATTAAGTGTCAGTTTTGAAGACTAAGGATACTAAATGAGTGTATCTTTGCTATACAACCAATGTGAACTATAATATTCAGTGCTGGCTTCTGATGTGTCAGTAAGTACAGAAGTATCTGGGACACAAACGACCTTCGCAACCTTTCAAGCTGTGTGATATTTAAATGGTTTTGTATATACTTAAATCATGTAGAGCAATGTAAAATCAGTACGACCTTGTCTAGTCTTCAAACTTAACAATAAAACTTTTGAAAAATGAGGGGTTTTCTTGAAGCTGTTATATTGCAACACCTTTAAGGAGACACAGCTAATCTCACTAGCGGCAAATGTGGAGCAGAGATATGATACGGCATTTTCCTGGATTCATCCACAAGGTCTTTGTGGTAAGTTTGTTTCTGGCAAAATCAGCAGTTGGTGCTGTGCTCCCCTCAATGTGTTCCCTTCGTTCTTCCAGATTTAAAAAAACCCTGTATATTTGAAGGAGTCTAAAGAAATCTTTTTTCCTATCCTGCTGCTCTCTGAATGAGCACCAGAAATTTAAAATGACAATTTCATTTCCTCTTATTCAGATTTCTTGGGATATTTATCAGTCCTTATCCTCTCTCCTCCATTCCTGCATAGGCAAATTAGTTTCTGGGCTGCAGCCCAGACCTGCTGTGAGATGCCACAGCAGAGCTGGTGTTTCCTCATACTCTTTCCCCTTTTCTTTTTTATTTGCTGTGCAGCCAGCTTCCCAAAACCTCTTATATTACTTAACTCTATAATTTCAGTTTCTGAAGAAGCTTAGAGATTAACATAGCACATGGAAAAGCCATTTGCTCCCAAACAATTTAAACAATTAAATTATATAAAAATATTCTGTTCACTGAAGAGAGATGAAGCTTCTGTGGTTTGCACCTTGAATGAGCCTGTAAATGCACATCCGTTTGTTTTATAATGGTTTCGACTTGTGTCCTTTCTCAAAAAAATCATCTTTTAGAGACAAAAACAATCCACAAGCACTCACTGTGACAATGTCTGCCCAACATGCAGTCTCAACACTCACTACAGTATCTTGTCTTTCAGCAGAAAAGTCACAAAATTGCAGTTTTTCCTTATTATATATCTCTACTAGTCACATAAACTAGAATACAATTTTTTCATACAAGAAGAAGAGTACTTTTGGAGAATGATGGCTGAATAGTAGCACTTCCAGCATAAATTTCGGCATCTTGAAGCTTTCTGACTTTTGATTATATTTTGCAATTGTTTCACAAAACATGGGGACTTTTCCTGAAGAACTAAAAAGTGGGTTTTCCTCACATTCTTCATAATATATATCCCTAGGAATTCCAGTGAAAGCAATAGAGAAAATAATGAGTAAGTCTCTTCAGAATGACTATTTATCAATGTCCATCCTCCCATATCTGTTGCTGATGAGCCCAAGGGATTAACATGAGTATCAACACTCTACATCATCATGAAATCAGTAGTCTCTGATACTTCTTTGATAAACACAATGACACTTATTTTATATCTTAGATTTAATAGGAGGAGGTTAATCTGTTCACTTAGTGATTATTATATGACCTGTCACCACTTAGTCATAGAAATCAAGTATGACTACTTAGAAGATAATTTTTAAATCAGACTAAATAATTACTGATCCCAAAGTCTTTTCTATTTTAAAATATAAATTGAATAATTTTCTTAATAGAGAAATACACTTTAGAATGCAGATGACTGCTTTAAATTAAGAATCTAAAATATAAAAGGCAAAATTGCATGAAACTTTGCTGTGCAGCTTTATATTGCATTTATTACAAATTAACTTTCAGTGATACATGTATCATTGTAAATATGTACTTTTAAATTCCTCTGAGTGGGAGAACATAGAAACATGCCTTGTTCTCACAATTGAGCTCACTAGGAGTGCAACAAAATGTATTTTACTAGTGTATGTAAGAATAATTGGGGGTTTATGTAGTTAATATCAAACTGTAATCAGGCACCACATGTGTGAGAGTGTACAGGAAGCAAGAACCACCTGGTAAAACACAGGAGGGGCACAGGAGGTGGGGAAAATGGCCAGAGCACAGCCGCTTTGTCCCAATAATATTCCTTTCTCTGGTTTGCCAGCTGATGGGCTGCGGTTATCTGAGGTCACACATCAGATGATGGGTCAGCAGGCACACTTCTCACTAGATAGAGGAAATCAACCTTCAAAATACACTAGGAAAGGTCACTAATCATTTGCATCAGACTGGAAAATCAAAAGCAGACTAAATGAATGTATTTGTTTGCTGGGATGCTGTGAGAGGTCAGCAGAAGCTGTGGAGAAATGCATTGTGCTGCCTTTGATTGTAAATGCAATCAAGTACACAGACTGCATTAAATATACATGTGATGCATTGAAGCAAGATCAAAGGGCCCCTAAAAAGTGATACATGCTATTTTCTGATGAAAGTGTCAGACCATATGATGTAGGTGCTATGGTCTGACACACTGTGGGCTTGCACGAGGTTCTGCTGGGATGGATTTACCCTTCTAAAGTTTCGGGGGAAGGGGAGCCTCAGCCGTAGGCTCTTTAGGGCGGACAGGCAGGAGGAGACAAGGAGGGGGTGTCACCTCTAATCAAAGACCAGCTGATGTTCATGGAGTTCTGCTGGATGGGTGAGGAGATGACAAAGAGCTCACAGGGAGGGCAGGGATAGGGGATATTGTAGCAGATATGTGCCACAGGACAGAGGCAGGTGACAGGGTGGAAGGGATGTGCCACACAGACTGCAGGAAGAGTCGATGGCCCCGCTATGGACAGACAGGAGCAGCCTTGTGCTCACAAGCTCTGGTCCACAAGGAGGACTTCAGTCATCCCAAATGAGAACCATGGGTTGGGTTGAGTGGGGTTGGGAGAAAATTTAAAGATCATCTAATCTAACCCCCTGTCACGAGTGGGGACACCTGCCACTGTCCCAGGCTGCTCCAAGCCCCACTATCCAACCTGGCCTTGGACACTTCCAAGGATCCAGGGGCAGCCACAGGCTTCTCTGGGCACCCTGTGCCAGGATATCCCCACCCTCACAGGGAACAATTCCTTCCTAATAACTAATAACTAAACCCACCTACCTTTTCTTCCTGACTTCCCGAAAACTAAACCTACCAAGAAGGGTGGTTGTGACTGTGAAATGGTGGAATTCTAGATCATTTGGGTAGTGAAGACCCACTAAACACAAGTTCAATGGCCTGGACTTCAGGAGAGAAGAATTTGGCCTCTTCAGGGATCTGCTTGGTCAAGTATGATAGGTTTAAGTCCAGGAGGCAATCAGGGCCCAATAAAGCTGATTAATATTCAACGATCACCTCCTCCAAACTCAGGAGCAAAATATCCCATCAAAAAAAACAAATCAGACGAAGATGCCAGGAGTCCTGTGTGGGTGAACAAGGAGCTCCTGGACAAACAAAAAACACAAAAAGGAAATCTCTAGAGCATGGAAGCAATCACAGTTAGCCTGGAAGGCACACAGAGAAGTTGTCCAGGGTCAGACTAGGAAAGGTAATGCCCTTTCCAGGGACATCAAGGGCAACAAGAAACAATTCTGTAGGTATGTTGGTGACAAAATGAAAAGTAGGGAAATTGTGGGCCCACTCTGGAAGAAAATGGGACACCCGGGACATGGAGAATGCTGAGCTACTCAACAGTTTATCTCAGTTTCACCAAGAAGTGCTCCAGTTACAGTGCCCAAGGTGCAGAATGTGAAGGGAGGGGGTGAAGAACTGCCCAGTGTCGGAGAAGATGAGGCTTGAGACCATCCAAGCAAAGAATCCAGGGCCATTGAACCTGACAAGATGCACCCGTGAGTCATGAGGGAACTGTCAGGGGATGTGGCTAAGCCATTCTTTATTATATTCGAGAAGTCATGGCAGTCTGGTGGAGATCTCACTTACGGTAAAAGAGGAAACATAACCCTGATTTTTAATAAGAGGAATTAAGGGACACCCAGGTAACTACAGGGTGAGCAGTGCCTGTGGGAAGATGGAGCAGATCCTTCTGGAAATTATGTCAAGGCACATGGAAAATAAGGAGATGATTTCTGACATCTTCATGTGGCTCCACTGAGGGCAAGTCATGCCTGAGAAGTCTGGTGGGTTCTATGATATAGCTACAGCACTGTTGGATAAGAAAGAGCAATTGCTGTTCTTCCCTCATTTTCTTTCTCTTGAAGGTTGTGCCTCTACTATTTTTGACTTGGAGAAATTCCTTTATTACATGTGACTCATGCTACTATAACAGGTTCACAGCTTCTCTAAACCGTGTGTTCACAGCTTCTTTCTACGAATGAAAAGGCACTAACAGGGAATTTCTGAGTAAGCAATTAAAGCATGGGTTGTTTGTGTAAATATGGAGTATACATTTACATACATATTTATATCAGATATGAATATATCTGCATTTGCTACAGGTTATGTCATATATGTCATATTTTATCTGAGAAGAGAGAGAGAAAAGTAGAAGTACATTACAAAGATGTTAATTAAGCTCATCAACCAAATCTAGACATTCTTCTGATGTATGCGATAAAATTTTCTTTTGTTTAGAAAAATGAATGAGGATGGGGAGAACAGGGCATCTTTGTAGGTGTTTTATTTATCCCCGCCAGTTTGCTACTACAGATTCACAGAATGGTTTAGGTGGGAGAGGACATCTAAAGGCCGAACAGTTCAATCTCCTGCCATGGTCAGGAACACCCTGAACCAGAGCTCTGAGGTCACTCAGAGCCCTATCCAATCTGACCTTGAGTGTTTCCAGGGATAGAGCAGCCACCACCTCTCTGGGAAACCTCTTTCAGTGTTCAACACCCTCATTGTAAAAAACTTCTTCCTTATATCTGATCTAAATTGACCCGCTTTTAGTTTAAAACTCTTTCCCTATTTGTACAGTCACAAATGGTCCTGCTAAAAAGTTTGTCCCCAGTTACCTTTCCTTAGAAGCTTGCATGGGCAGCGTTACTTGAAAGTCAGAAGTGCTTCTTTATTTTAAAGCCATTTTCCCCTTTACTCAGGGATTTGCAAGTATTTAATTTTTATATATTTTCAGAAGCCATTGCTGACCAGTGACCAGAATGAGTGAGGAGGTTTTCTGATTCACAAAGTGGGAGTCAGAGACGCTTCCAGAAGAATCTGACCCAATATTTATTTAATATACATATATAGCACATGCCACTCACCACCTGCATTGGCTGTTCCACCTCCCCCTTCCTTTCCAGCTCCTGAGCCATGACAGAAAGTGTTGTTCAGCTGTGGCAGTGAGACCAGCTATTCACAAGTGGCTTTTTCACTCAGAAACAGTCATATTCCCCAAATATTTCTGGAGTCCAAAGCCAGGTTCCAAACCAAAGCAGCCCAGGGGCCGGGTGTGATGTGGTGGAGGAAAACTCGCCCCTGGTCCTGGCCCAGCAGCTGAGCTGACTGAATGGCACGCAGAGTTTACATGTGCAAACATGAGTGGGCAGCAGGAATGGCTCAGCAAACATGTCCCAGTTAATCCTTTCATGGCATAAAAGACTGCACTTCAACTGAAACAGTTTGGGTATTTTTAAAAACATTTAGCAATCTTTTTCCCTCACCTCTGGCACAAGCATTCCTCTGGCCTGCAAAAAAAAATGCATTTGTGTTTAATTTCTTCTCCAGTGGTCACTTTCTATTCAGATTCATGTCTGTCATGCATTTAGACTGCCTGAATGGATGAGTATTCTCCTGAAGTCAGATAATGGAGTGCTAAAACTCCACAATGAGATGTAGGGTACTGGTCTAGCACCCCCATCATACCAAAGGTAATGGCTGGCTGCCTGATACCCCCTCGATGCTACCAGAAAATAGTCAGATGAGAAAACACCTTGGTATCAAGCAACCACTTCATAGAACTAAGGACCTTGTTTAGTTTGAAGGAGAGTGAAATGTGTCACTGATGTTCTGATGTGAGTGGGGATTTCTGATGGGTGCTCTGCTCCTTTCAAGCACCCACCCAACAGCTCTGTATCACCAGGGCTCAAAGGAGCAGTCCCTCCTCACTTGATATCTTTCTCAAGTGATGCTGAAATCCTCTTGCACTGTCTTGTGAAAATCTCCATTGGTACAATTTTTTGGCAAATACCTGAGGACTCTATCAAAGACGCCTTTTTTCCCTTGGTCTGAGCCCTCTGTATATAAGTATGATCGTTTCGGTTGTATTCGATCACAGTGAGTCAAGTGAATGTATTTACAGTTTTGCAGCCCAGATTATCTCCTGAACTGGAGCAAAGGTGTGTTTTGATTGAACAGGCAAAGGCTTATTAGCATTTCTTCACTGTCTCAAGACAGTCTGGACTGGTTCTCCCTAGCCAGTGTAACAGACTTCAAACCAGGGAATGTGTGCAACAGGCTGTGCTGGGGAGAGGCACTCTGACAACATTCCCTTATCATCTTTCCCAGGGGCCTCTCCTTTTGCTCTGCAGTAAAAATATTGATTGTACCAGCCCTGATCCCAGAGGATTTTACACAGATCCCTGCGCTTGCACTCCATCAGTGGGAAAAAGTGGGGTTTCAGCAGTCCTCCCCTGGCTACTCAGCAGTAATTGAGCTCCCATCAGCACAACTCCTGAAAGAGATTTTAGGAACAGGTAAGCAATGCTGGTAGAGGCACATTGAAGGTGACTCCTGCTCCCATTCTGCCTCAGAATCTCTGAGCTTCCCTGTGGTGTTGGCTTGGCATTCTCTCGATGGTTCAGAGAACACAGATACTGCAGCAAGGGTGGAAGGAGACAGGGCTGGGTTGGTCCCTGCATGCAGCTATTCCAGCCACGAGGATCAGTGAGCTGTGAGCACCACTGCCAAAAACAGCATGGGCAGAGTAAGCACTTCCCATTCAAAGGGGCTGTCTCAACCGTGTGCAGCAGAGAATTTGGTTTTATTGCTTTTTATCCAATTTATTTGGACTGAATATTCATTATGGAGGGATAGTAAGGGAAAAAGTGTCTGAACTTAATCCCTCAGCAATCTTGTGACTCTCCAGGTCTCCCAGACTCTAACAACTACAGTCCGGACCTGAGCAGTTGAGTTACCCCTACCTAAATTAACTAAAATTAATTTTATAGCCAACCCGCTTGAAAGACTCATTCATATAACAAAATTCTGGCTGAAGTTATTTCAAATGTCAATGTTGCCTTAATACACATCTTAACTATTTCACAGGGGCCTCTTCTTCATCTGTTTTAATCTTGAAACAATCTGATTGCATGCAGGATAATTAGTTACTTTGAGAACAGAAAAGATCATTCCCATGAATACTAATCCACAGCCTATATTAGATTAGAGTTAAGGGGCAGTGGTGAGGTTGGGTGAGAGAAGAAGGAAGAGAAATGAATGACTGAATGTGCAAGCTGGAATTTGAGACACATTTGCAGAAGCAGGAGGAGCAAAGCTGTAAGGGGCACCACTTCCCTGCCTTCCTCAGAGCAGCAAAGCCCCACACAGGTGTGATGGGTTTTATGATGGGTAAGTGCCCAGATTTGCTTGGAACTGCTACACAGACTGCAAAATGCAGAAGCAGGCACAGCTGCATGGCTGACATCATCTCTGCCTGCCTCCTCACCATGACCTTTTTTTCTATTCCTATTACACTGAAGTCTCTTAACTAATTATGTGGGATCTCAGCCTGCTATGTGATCCTGTTAGCTCTAGGCATAATTGCAAATGAGGCTAGAGATCTCAGCTGTGCTGCTCCTTACAGTGGCACTCTTTCTTCATCTGATGTTAATTATTTCTTGCAGCTGACAATGAAACAAAGACCAAAGAGTTAATTCTCAGTACAATGAAAACTCAGCACTTGCTAATACATTCTATGTTACTCTGCTTATTTACTCTGCTAGAAAACACTGTTTGGTTTTGCAATTCGAATACTTGAAAAACAGGCACTAGATAAAAGGTGAGAAACATGAGACATGAATAAAAACATTAGATTTATTTGCAAGCCAGAGAGGACGTGCCACATGCTGTTCGCAGGGAAGTGAGGCACAAACTTTGTAGGGGTTTTCCTCCCTCATGCCTGCGGCTTTGATGGTGCCCTTTCCAATCTGGCACAGCCTTGTAGTGGTCACTTCAAGATGTAGCACAGGACATGCAGATGTGAGACTGACCTGATAGAGAGCAGTGAGGATGAGAGCACCCACACAACCCTCTTGGATAGCCATGGCAGAGGGAAATCTGACCCTTCTCTCTGCAAGAGGAGCAGAAATCTGCCCCTTCTTTCCTAGGGAGACCCAAGAAAACCACAATGGCTCTGCACAATGAGTCTGTTGGTGTCACGGAGGCTGTGAGTAGTACTGAGCCCATCAGAGGAGGATTATTCCTCCATTGCACTGTCCTACCTGCCATGTTCTGGCACAATAACATGGGTGAAGAGTGCAATTCATCATCTGAAGCCCATCTGATTCTGAAATGCAGCCAAATGTGTGTTTTGCACATCTGTGGGTGTCCCTTATGCTTGGACTTCACCACCAGACTTGAAGACTATTAATATTATTCAGCCTTTCTGTACTTGTACATTATTTAGATCAGGACTTTTTGCCAGATCTAGGAGTCTTCCAGAGACATACAGGTTTTTTCCTCTAGCCTCTGCAGTGCCATCAGCTCTGTGTTCACCCCTGGGTACAGTGGTTTGTTTCATGACCTTTTGTTTTCTGTTCTGATTATATCAGCTTGCATCTCAAAGTCAGCATATACTGCAAGATTGTAATATATTGTGGTCTCTGAAAGTTGTTTGTTGATCTTAATCCAAATTAAGTCAGAAGTAAGGAAGCAGAAATATTAGATAACACCTTAGAGGAGATTTCCTGTATCTATAAGGGTTCTGGAGAGAGATTTTTTTGCAAGGATGTGCAGTGACTGGGCAAAGGGAAATTTGCCTTAAACTGAGGGTGAATAGATTTGGAGTAGGTATTAGGAAGGAATTGTTGCCCGTGAGGATGGGGATATCCTGGCACAGGGTGCCCAGAGAAGCTGTGGCTGCCCCTGGATCCCTGGCAGTGTCCAAGGCCAGGTTGGACACTGAGGCTTGGAGTAGCCTGGGACATTGGAAGGAGTCCCTGCCCGTGCCAGGGCATGGAAAGAGATAATCTTGAAGGTCCCTTTCAACTCAAACCATTCTGTGAGTCTATAGCCACGTTTTTCTGAGATTTTTGCCTAGAATGGATGTATCATGCAAATGTACTAATAAAAAATTAAATGTGCATCTAATTCAAGTCTTCCTTTTACTTTCAGTGATGCAGTTTTAAATTCATAAAGTGTAGCATTTTCTAGTCAAATATTATGCAGACAGCCTAGGCTATTAATGCAGAGGATGACTCTTACATTTTTGTGGAATGCTATATGAGAATAAAGCTTGCCCAATCCATCTTACAGAAGCCATTCCTATTCTTCCATCCTTCTTCAGCCATATTTTGAGAGGGAGGGAAAATGAATGTGATAAAAGCAGCAAACAATTACCATCAGGAGAGAGGTTATGCCTTATCCTCACAGCCTGAAGGAAGACAATAAATGCTGAACACTTAAGTCTTTTTGCAGCTCAAGCCTCTCTCTAATTGAAACAGTATTTTGTTCTTTATAAGATAAGTGAAATGCATGCCATAAAATTATGGTCATTATTTGAAAAATAAAAGAAAGAAAGAAATAGCCTGTATGTGATGAAAAGAATTTAAAAAATAAGGTCTCCTCAAGGTTTATTTTTGTAGCTGAAGTTCCACATCATTACTAATAGAAACTAGGTGGTAGGGGAGTAAATTCAGATTATTATTTTCTGCTTTTAGTCATAACTCTTAATCACATACATTTTCAGAAGTGTCTGCTTCTGGATATTTCATTGAAAAATATTGAATATTCTTTTAAAGACAGTATATGTTCAACATGAACACATTTCCCTTTGTTTCAGATATGTTTTTAATATAACCTAGTGCCACTCTGTTTCAGTAAATTCAAGCTCTGTCTAAAAAATAATAGAGTGCATATTTTATTTTTGACTACTTACCGTCTTTACACAATTTATTGTTCTGAAGTCACAAGGAACAAACTTACACAGAGGAGAAGCTTAAAGCAGAAACTGTCAGCATGTGTTAATCTTCATTATTTCAAATACTATATAATTTTTTTAAAATTAAATATTGAAGAATTCCCACATGCTTGGATGGAAACATTTCCCTTCAAAGTATAGAAAATGTCTAGCACCATTCACTTAACATTTTCAAGCACAGTTGCACTTTCACAAATTTAGAAATTAATTCAAGGGAAGGAACAACCAGAAAATCAATTGTTATAAAATGGATAAATTGTGAAGGCTATGGGACACTCAGAAAAATAGGGATCCATGAAGGAAACTAAACTGTAGGCTGATCATTAGGAAAATGTTCTCAGCACCCAGACAAGTTGGACCATGTGGGCACAAGTTCCAGGTGCAGAGGCAAGTGCATGTAACCAAAATTGAAGAATTTTTCAGCTGTTGGGTTGGGTTTGGGTAGAACACACACGTCACTACAAGAGGAAGGCAGAAACTCAACCCACACAGGGCACAGAGCTCCTTTGTCCTGCCAAGGGCTCCGTTTGGCAAGGAAAATATCATTGATGTGCCATGCATGGTCAGGCTCTTTTGGTGATTGATTCATGTAGCAGGTGTAATTATTGACAAAAGGTAGTTAAGCTGCTTCACTTCAGAGGATTTCATTCAAAGGCAAATCCAGCTGCATCCCAAGTGTCTGCCATTCCATCCCTGTGAGTGCATGACATAAAAACTGTGTTTTATTTTCCCCAGGTGTAGGGGGCTGCTGGGCTCTCTGAAGCACAAGGCTGGGATGCTGAGCCTGCACTGGCAGCAATTAGAGTGACCCAGGTTTTCTCAGAGCTACTGCAGCTTAAGAAACACAGCTTTACCTCCCCTGACCTCCACAGCTGCCAAACTGAACGAGCACCACGGGATTAAAAGCGTAAATTAACTTAGTGACTCCTTTGGAACAGCATTGATTCAGGAAATGTAACAATGGACAACTACTTCCTCAAAACCTCAAGTCATCAAGTAAATGTGTAGGAGACCTTTAATTCAGAGGTTTTATAACATGGTTTAGCTAATACAATAGAGACTTGAGCCAGGCCATTTCAAACACATGGAATCCAGTATGAAAGTGAGTGTTTTAAAAAAAATTAGCACAAAATCAAGTTTCAAGTTTCAAAAGGGAGTAAGTTGTGAAGTCAAAAGACCAATCAAAAAAGAGAGCAATTCACAGTGTTTGTAAGATCTGTGTATTCTAAATTTGCAAACAGTTTTGACTGATAGATATTTTTCACCCCTGATGTACAACCATAAAATCCTTCTTTAAAAAAATATTAAGCAGGCAAAGGTTTAATTGATGGCTCTGAGCAACCACTTGCTTTAGACAATGTATTCCCACCTTCAGACTTTTCCTAAGTAATGGAATTTTTTGAATGAAAGATACAACTTAAATGCACTTTACATGCATAATATTGCTCAAATATAGCCATCCATAAGCAGTGAGACCATAAATCTTGCTCAAACTGGCTGTTCAAAAAAACCAAGCAGCTCAAGGTTAGCCCTGCAAAACAACAAACTGTGTTTGTTGTTTATGAGATCTTCCTTCAAAAATATCCATACCAACATCTAAATTCACCACCTCTGCCTTTCTGCATGCCTTCGGTTAGCACAGAGCCCTCGAAAGGCCGAGTTTGGGAGAAAATTATCAGGTTGCTGACAACACTGTCAGGCTTGAGCTGGTGGCAAACCCTCACCAAAGTACAGCAGAATTTCTCCAGCATGGGTGAAAAACAGTAACCTGCATGCATAATGTAGGGTCCTGACACACCTCTGCTGTGCATGAGGCTGGACATGTGCAGTTCTGGAAATATCAGCTGTAGGAATCTCTTCAGGCTCAGAAGAGATGTGGTGCTGTGACTGAGTTGCTGTGAGAGCTGGGGCTGGTGTGTACCTGTCAAAGTGCCTTCAGGGTGGGAGAAATGGAACTCCTTCCAGACTTTTCAAAGCATTGATTTTGATGGTTTAACTTGGACCAGTTTTACATCAGGGTCGCCTGGGCTGGCTTCATTTGCACTGCTTTGATGTTATGCTGACATGAGAAATGTTCTAATATTCCCCTTTTCTTGACGAGAACGTCTAGATGGAAAATGGCCATTTGGATGATATTGGGAAGAATAAAGGCGGGCTTCAGTTTGTTTTCTTTTTTGTTTTAATGAGTTTGAATCTCTGATTTGGAAAAATTGATTAGTTTTGCCTGATCTTTCCCACATAACTCTGAGGATAATTGCTAAATATGGTTTTTCTTAAAATCTTTGTGGTATCAGAGTTCACTCTGCTTTATACTCCCTAGTCTCTAAAGACAAGAAGCTCAGAAGACACACTGTGCATTTTTTACTCTTTGACAAAGAAATAATGTAGCACAGCTTGAACAAGACTACTAGCAGAGATGCAATTCAAGAGATCCTTTCAATTGTCACTATGATCTCTTTTTACATGAATATATTATGCTTTTAAAACCTTTCTGGGAGATAAGCATGCAATTTAGAACTATAGGCCAGTAAAGCCAGAGAAAAATAAAGGGGATGAGGGGAATGCTGGAATGCCAATAAAGTGCGATTTTGAACAGTAGTAATTTTATGGATATGATAGCAATTATATGGGTTCATTAGATATAGGGGTTTACCACCACGTTGTTATAGAGATGATCAGGAAGTCTAAGAGAAGAGAACAGAAAACACTCCAGTTCATTTCCTTAGTTTATGCAGCATTTACATCTTGTTATTCTCTTTCACATTTTCCAGTATCAAAGGGAGGATCTTTCAGGAATTTTTTTCCTGCATTCTGGACGAGCACAAAAATGCCAGTGCATATTTAACCAGAACAATAAGAGAAAAGCTCCTGCATACAAAGCAATTGTAATTACAAGCTGAATTTAGTTTGATTCAGTGCCTTTCAAGACTGGGAAGGTTGAGCAAGATGGCTTCTGTTTCCTGCTGGGGCTCATGACAGCAAGTAGCATCACTTTTTCTCAGGTGCAGAGGAGGACTGGAGGAGGTGAAAGAGCTCATGGGTGTTTGCCCACAGTTCTACTTCCCAGGTGAAACCCTGTGCCTGTGCCTTGCTATCAAACTCCTGCAAAACTCCTGCAGTGTTTGACTGTGTCAATAACAATGCTGTAAAATTTATGTGCTTTTCTCTAAAACAATTTTCATCTCACGGTGATGATGAGCTAAAAACCTGGAGATTTTATCATGACTCCTCTCCTATAAATAGTCCCTGCCCTTGATGACAGTGACCTTTGCCACTTGTCAGCTGCTTAAAATTAAAACTATTTTCCACTGCAGACTTTGCTACTAGTTTCAATACCAGTTTAGCACAGAATTTGGTGTACAGCTCCTCTGTCACCCTGTAGTATCACAAAAATGAAAAGGTTCCTGTCCATGATTATTTTCTTCAGCTTGAATATCTGGGTGCAACAAACGCAAGGAAGGGTGCTGACAGATCCTCAGAGGAAGAGAAATGACCTTACTTCAGTAAAATTATTCTTAGGTGCGTAGATACCTCTCTAATTTCTGGCAATGAGGACAGAATAAAAAATCTGAGACTAACAAAACTGGTTACATAAGAAATCTGAGATGGAAAGAGAAGTGAACATTGAATCATAACGGTAATGATCTCACAAGCAGCAGAATGAGTGCAGTAGGGACAGAGTTTCCACGTCAGTCACACAACATGAGAAATTATTGACTCCATTTTTTTTTTAATTTCTTCTTTAATTAGAAGGACTGTACCTATATACCCTACAATCATGGAAATCACCTGTCTGTGCAATCTGTCTGAATATCCATCCAGCTCCAACATCTCTTCCCTTTGTTATTACTCACAGCTGTCCCTAAGGGTAACATTGGAGCAGATAATTTCTGAGTAAATCAATATATTTTAGGGATGAGCTTTCATGCAAGTGACATTAATTACCACGAAATAACAAAACTGTATCATTAAACCACCTGACCATATATGCTGTGCTGTTTTATCTTCCATCATCCTCTGAATGCTTCTGCTGCTTCCACTAGGTAGGTTGTTTTTCTTTTCATCACTTTTCCCAGCAGATAAAATTAAACTGTCTCAGCCTGAGAAAAATTATGAAATCTGCAGCAGTCAATAATCAGCCCTTTCAGACAGAAGCAGCCATGGAGACATTTTAAAACTTTCAAAAAGTTGTCACTTGCCAGCTGTGGTGACTTTTTGTTTTACTCACGAAAGATCCAGCAGAGTGTACCTGCTCTGTTTTCACATGTAATCCCCCGAGATGGGTTTAGTTGGAAGCAGATGATTATTTTTAGCTTTATTGTCAGAGACAAAGACAAGATTTCAATATTACAAAGGAGAGGGTAGTCCTCAGTGATAGCGCTCTGCTAATTGCTGTCAAAATCTGGTTCTTGACAGACAGAAGTAGCTTGAGAAATAAAATAAAAGTGGAGCCAGGTCTATTGATAAATTGCTGATAAGCCCAAAGGTTTACTTGTTTGGACAGCACCCTCCAGATACTGGGAGGGCTTTCAATGCTCTTTATCACAGAGTATTTGCTATATAAAGGTAGAAGAAAAAAAAATGCCTAGAAGCTTGTAAAGGAACACAGCTCATGTTGTTGAGTGTTTGACAGTGGGTGTTAATCCTTTTGATTTCCCGACAGCAACCTTCCAACACCCTAGCACATTACTGTTTTTCATGGCACTCTTTAATGATCTTCTGGTAATTTTCTCTTCATGCTTTTCCCAATTGACCTTAGTTATACATTCTAGGGCAAATTTTATGAGCATTATGTGAAATGCTTCACTAAAATCTTTACGTACAATCATATTATACGCTTTTTTGCATTATTGAATTCTGTACTTGTAAATGCACATATTTTCTGAGTTTGGGTCTTTTCCATGCCAATTGTTCATCTGTGACTAATCATCCACTTCCAGCTAGAGATTAAAAAAAAAACACTGTCTCAATAAATTTCAAAAATAGCTAAAAAGAGAGTATAAGTCAACTGAAAGTAGATAATTTCCTTTCCTTAGAGACAGAATACATGAAGTAATTCTCACATAGCCATCTTGCAGTGCAGCCATGTAGCTGTACACTCCACCCTAGGCTCACTCAAACTGCAAATGATTTCATAAGCTGAAAGAACATGGATTTAGATGGGATATTGGGAAGGAATTGTTCCCTGTGTGGTTGGAGAGGCCCTGGCACAGGGTGCCCAGAGAAGCTGTGGCTGCCCCTGGATGCCT
Source organism: Sylvia atricapilla (assembly GCF_009819655.1). Taxonomy (NCBI): domain Eukaryota; kingdom Metazoa; phylum Chordata; class Aves; order Passeriformes; family Sylviidae; genus Sylvia; species Sylvia atricapilla. Next base: position 12,708,993 of record NC_089174.1, on the reverse strand, counting down.
GGCAGTGACCTAGGCCAGGCTGGACATTGGGGCTTGGAGCAGCCTGGAACATTGAAAGGAGTCCCTGCCCATGGCATGGGGTGGAATGAGACGATCTTTAAGGTCCTTTCTAATCCAAATCATTCTGTGGTATAAGTACCTCTGGCAAAGCACTGCTTCTCTGCTTCAGGTTTTCATTGTGTCTGGCATTAATAATGAGTGTTAGATTCAAAACAAATCAGTGACATCCATAAATATATTGATATATAAATATACTGACTTCCTGCATGCGGAGTAAGGTGATGTAGAACATTTTAAAGAAAAGAACATCTGGTATCTTCAGGGTTTGATGTCTCAAACCTGGACTGGCCAGGGCACAGGGTAGTGCCCAGTGGGGAACAGACATGCTGAAAGAGATATTCCTTGCATTTTAAGCCCATAAGTCGTTGGGGTTTTCTTCTCATTATATACGTGATTGTTTTTATCTGTATCTCTGAACAGAAAAAAAAAGAGAAATTCTTATAGATATTTTGCTGATTCGTTTCCCTGAGCATTTCCAAAGAGTATTTCACTGGAGGTACTGAGCACCCACATGAGAGAGAGTGACCAATGTTTCCTAGATTGCCATGTGCAGCTCTGAGCTTCTGGGCTCCCTGGAGGTAATTCATCACTAACAGTGTCTTACTGCAATGTGCCCAAAATCCATGAGAATTTATCACCAAGGTGATACTGCTGTTCTGAAAACATCCCCAAAGATACTGCATAAATGCATTATTAAAATTCTGATGGCAATAAATGTATGTGACACACAGCTCAGGTGACTAGAAGTTTGAAAGCTATTAGTTTCCATCATTAGTAATCCCCAGGGCTAGAGCATTCAGCTGTGAAGACAGTTTTGTACTGGCACTGACACAAGGTCATCATAAACAGATTATTTTCTGCGATGCTTAGCTGGAGTTTCTTTCCCCAAATGACTTCCATGGCTACAGGTAACTGTGTTTTTATCATGAGGAAAACAAATACAAAAGAAACAAAATTATCTAAACCCAAACTCATGTATCTTCTCAGTGCACTGAATGTTAAATTTCTCCAGAAGTATAGATTTCTGAATTTGCATCCTTCAAAAGCCACTTACAAATATTTGGTATAATGTATTTATTAGTGTGGGTGAAATACTTCAGCAGATACAAAGAAATTGCCTATTTATGTATCAATTTATTAGTTCATTTCACATTAGTCTGTGATTTATACTACATAGCTTCAAAGGGATGACAGACTACAGAGAATAAAATTATGGGATTTATGCTTCAAAATGTATTATGAAATGGACCAAAATAATAGTAGTTAAAAGGTGACTTTAAAAATATCTCCCAATGCCTGTGCAAAGAAAATTGGAAGAGAAAAAGAAGGATAATTGTAGTATCTCATTTTAAACACAATTTCCTTGTTTGCATTCTCCTCCAAAACCAAAACTATCACTATTTATTTTCATGACACCCAACAGTAAAAGGACTGGAAAGGTGATAATATTATTGGTCATTGCTCAGATAACTGCAGTGTCTTGACAATTCAGAACATTGTAGAATTTCAGCTTTTTCTTTTCTTTTCCTTTAGTAACACAGAAGTTGTGAAAAGTAATGCTTTTTTTTATCCTGGTGAATTATGAGGGCACACAGCTGAAAACCATAATGGAAATACTGTTCATAGCAGCACCCTGGACCCTCCCATGTGCAGAGATCATTAATGTGTTCACCCAACCTGTGAGGCACAAACAGAAATAATAAATGTTAATAAAGTAGAGTTTTACACAACTTCACAGGGATACTGGCAGGGCATGGAGCACCTGCACAGCCCAATGTGGAAACCTTGAAATCTCAGATACTCAGGTAATTTTGGCTGCTGTGCTGTCACAGAATCCTTATTTCCTGGAGAATAACTACTGGTTAGACAGCTGCTGAGGTTCTTGTGGGACAGGACCTGCAGGGGGGCAGCAGAAGGGGTAACCTGTGGCACTGGTACAATGCCTGAAGAGGAGAGCAAGGGGACAGGGAAACCTCTAGAGGTAGAAAAACATACATTTCTTCTTCCAGTGGTTCTCTGCGAGATCCTTCTTGGTCTTGACCAGCTCCATGAAACTCTCCCTTCTTGACAAGCCATGATTTTGCACAAGTATAAAGCAATGATCCAGCTGTGCAAATAAATGCGATCTTTTGAAATCACATTTCCCCAGATATTTTGTCCTTTGGAAATGTGTCTACCACAAAAGTTTCTTGGGACACAATCCATGACATCTCGAATTTATTTTGGGTTTCACCGCTTTTGTGTACAGCACTTTGCCTCCTACACAGTTAGAAATTTTGCTACACAGTGTTTAATCCTTCAAAACTGCTAACATCAACTGTGCCATTAAAACCCAAAAAGTCCTAACAGAGTCCACTAGTGAAATCTTAAACCGTGAAATATGTGTGTATGCACACATATGAAAAAGTAAATATATTGTGGAATATTTCAACTGGAATATTTCACTGAGGAATAAACATTTGTCTTGCTGCCATTTGGGTTCTGATAAAACACTAGGAAAAAAGCCTATCTTTGGTGAAAAGGAATTTTAAATATTAATAGATATTTTCTGTTGCTTCTTTCTCCTGCCCTGACCTTCTGAGTTATCTGTTTCTCTTTGGCTGGGAATATAAAGTTTTCAGGCTGAAGTGATATAGGATATAATTTTAAATGCCTAAGCCCAAACCAGTGCATATAGACTTCACAACACAATAAGAAAAATAGTAAGAAACACTAGGTGAAATTGTTTATAAGCACTTGGAACAGTTGATGCTGTATCCACTGCATCCATCCCCTGGAAACAAATTTCAGGGCTGAAAAATGCCTCAGTTTCTTGGTGGTGAATGGCAAGAGACTGAATTCCACCCAACTTATGTGCACAGAATATCCTTCATTTTCAGATGCTCATTGGAGCCCTCAAAATCTTTAAGAAGAAAAGCTGCCCTTGTAAAATATATTTAATATTTTTCCTCAAGAAAGAATATTGAGGAAAAGATCCTTTTCATAGGGTCATTGAATAAAAACATACGTGGCTTATGTTATATAAATTACAACAATCAAAATTTGCAGTAGCAATTCTGAGCTGTTAACAATTATTATTATTAGGATCTAATAACAAACAAGGGAGCATGATACTCAAATGTTACTAAAAGACGTAAGTATTTTCCACTTTGCAGCTAATCATGGTAAAATTAATTTAAATTACTGGTTGTTAGTTTTGTTTTCTTTGGTTTGGGATTTTTTTTTTTAATGGGGTTTTTGTTACTGTTGTTTGGGGGGTTTTGGTTCATTGGTTTTTGGGGTTTGGTGGGTTTTTTGGGTTTTTGGGATTGGTTTTTGGGGGGGGTTGTGGGGGGGGGTTTGTTTGTTTTGTTTTGTTTGTTTATTTGTTTGGGGTTTTTTTGGTTTTGGTTCTTTGGGGGTGTTTTTTGATAAAGGAAAAACAGGAAGAATAGCCAGGGGGTTGGAATGAGATGCTCTTTAAGGCCCCTTTCAACCCAAACCATTCTGTGAGTCCATGATTCTACAAGAAACAGAGCTGCCAGGCTTTTTGTCAGCTAATTCCATTCTTACACAGAAATAAAGGAGACAAATTTGCATTATGGGGCATTTTTCCCCCAGTTTAGGAATCATAAGTGCAGTTTCTGAGCCCGTGGTTGTAGTTGCCTCAGCAAATTTGGGTGTTCAGACCCTTCCTAGGATGTGTACATCACACAGTGTTGCATCTTAGAGCTGTGCAGAAAACTCTGGAAGCCCAACTTGGGACGTAAAGTTTGAATTGAATATAACTGTGCCCTTCTAGGCATAGAAGTATCAGCTACAACTTCCTGAGACAATAATTAAATAAATGTATACTGAAAATTCATTTGTACTAATGAATAGTACATTAAGCAGGCATTAATATTGCATTAATTTTAGATTTTAAAAATCAGACATGAAACTTAAGAATATGACCTGTACTTTATTTCTATATGATGGCCTGTGTCGCTTTAGACAAAAAACCCCACATATTTGATGAAAAGGTATGACTACACTCTGAGGATATCTTGGAATTGACCAGTCCAGGAGAAAAAATAGAGAAGATTGACATCTCATAGAATTATGGTTAGAAACTGAGAGAATAGCAGTGTAGATAATGAGAACCAATTTTTTTTCCCCAAGCAAGTATATTTTGCAAAATCTAGTTTCCTCTATGGAAAATCAAAATACCCTTCAAATATCCTTCAACACCACTAAGGAATTTGCTATATAGATATGGGCAATAATATGAGTGAAAAGGAAACCAGTTCAGTGTTAAGATAGTTTAAAGGAAAATTACACAGCTCAGCAGTCACTTTTAAAACAAAATTGTTGATTTACCTCCCAGAAGAATAAAATGTGGTCCAATAGAGTTGTGTATTGGCTTGTTGACGGGCCATCTGTTGGAGCAGGACACCCAGCTGCCTGATCAATAAGGGCCACGAAAAGAGACACCAAGGAAACCTGAAAGTGTAAAATGTAGCCAGCATCTTCAGCAATGGTTATGAAAAGAACAAAATAAATAAATAAATAGATTTTTTTAAAAGGAAAAGAAAGAAAGAAATAAAAGGAAAACACAAGATAAAACCTGCCAATACCAAAACAAGCAGGAGCCACTGTGAAGCATCCAATAATACACTGATGAATTCGGATCACCTGGTGTTTTACACAATGTGCATTGTGTCTCATCCAAAGTCAGGAAACTGTCTCCAGCAGCAAAAGGACCCTGAAGCAGACCTGTGGATTGTGTGACCTGCAGAGCATAGATACAGCCATTATCCTCTGATCCCAGAGGGGCAAACAGTGCCCATTCTGAGAAAGAAGCAAGGATAAAGAATTGTACAAGAAGAAAAAATAAATTTTTTAGTTTTGTGTGTGGCTGAGACCAGCCTCCTTGCAAAAAAAAAGATATGATTTGGGAAAAAATGATTGAATAGTTTGGAAAAGATTCAGATAGTTAAGACATGAAATGCGAAGTTTGGACAGCTGAGTTTGAAATGGATTTGCTGTGAAATGAAGTTTAAATGAAGGCTTAAACAAAATTTGGTGATGGTTTGTATATAAAAGAAGTTTAAAGAATTGCTTTGAAAGTGAAGTACCTAGAAACATACTGTAGACTAATGTTTTACTGGTGAAATATATATTCACTAATAGATATTGGTGAAAGGGGACAATATATAGATATAAGAAGGAGAAAGGGCCAGTGATGAATTTACAGCATTTAACTGCTAGAAAAAATAGAAATGTTACCACTCTTTTACAAACCTGTATATTCAGGATATTTCTGTGGACTTCTGAAATGCTGACTGGAATGTAAATGACAAATGTGTGTAATTAAGAATGTCCAATCTGCTCTTAGCTCTGCAAAGAAACACATGAGCCATTAAGGATGGCATTTGGCAAGGTAATAACTCAATATAACCTGGAATAAGACTTCCAAATACAGGGTTTGCTATACCATTTTTGAAAATCAAACAAGCATTTTAAACTCTTGGGGAACTGCAGTTGAAAGTTCTTTGTAGCCATGAATGAAAGTTTTCTGTAGCCATGAATGGGTCAGAAGTTACTCTGACTTTCGTGAGATTTAACCTTCAAAATAGACATCATTTTAAAACCAGGGCATGGGACGTCTGCTTGCTCATAAATTATTCCTAAGTGCTCTGTTTGACAGTCGCAAAATAACAAGTTTATTTTACTGAGACAAAATTTGCCTTGTGTGACTTCTATGATAAAGCTGAGGAGGTTCTTATATAAAGGTTTTAGTGTAGTAAGCCAAAAGAAGCATACTTGTTTTGTAAAAAAAAACTTTTTATGAACTGTAGTGTGACTTAGCCAGGTTGTCTCCCTGTCACATGTAGTGGAATTTGGAGCTTACAGGACCTGAGGTACAGGTCAGGTTTTGGCTGCAGCATCTCACAGTTGACCTCATCTACCTGATTTTCAAATGCAATTTTACATTTCCTTATTACAGTAGGTAAGTCTAGTTCTTAAAAAAACAGGCCTGAAAAATAAAAATACATGAGCTGTATGAGTGGTGACTCAATATCCACTGAAGTCAATAATTGCACTTTCAGTGGGAGCAATCTGAGGCCAGTATTCTGTGCTTTCAAATTCCTTCTTCTTGACTATGTGTCTTTTCCCTTTTATTTTTTTGTTTGGTTTTAAAGATATTTAGTCATGCCCTGTGCAGGCTTTTTTTTTTTTTTTTCTTCCACAAAAGTCAATACAGGAAAGGGTCAGGGAAAATTGCACTGTGCTCTACAATATATTTGGTAATGGTTACCTTAGCGAGACAGCTGGGATTTTTAAGATTAGTAAAAAAAAAGAAAAAGCAAGGAAGTAGAAGACCTTTTTCTTTAAACTATCATCTTTATGGAATAAATAAGCTCTACAAAAAATAATTTCAGCTACTAGAAAAAAAAAAACCTTAATATGTAATTCATCCTATAATAAACCATTCATTTAACTGAGATGTTTTGATGTATTTTATGTACATAAAATATACTGGCGTATTTCTCTATATATGCAATTAAATCTCATGCTCACAACAGCCACATGAGTAATCAGAAAAAAAAATGTAGGGAATATATTGAATGGCATGAAGGCAATGATGTGTTCCTTTATTACAGGGGAATTTACTTCTTACCATCCCCACCTCCCCTGCCAAAACAAAACCTAACACGAAAAAGCCCCAACATATAAATGACTACAATAATATTAATTACTTGAGCTAACAGCATTATAAATTACTACAGAGGGGGACAGTGTGGATTCCATCCCCCACTACAGCATGCCCAATATATTTAAAAGCAGGACTCATGTGAGCATTTAAGAAGTTAAAAAGTAAAATGAATAAATCAACACTTTTATTAAGTACCAAGACATATAAAAAAGCAATTTCCACTACTGGGATATCTCACCAGAAATTCTTCTCCTGAGAGCTAAGGAAATATCTTCAGCAAACAAATATTAAAATAATATTGAGGGGTTTCTCACAGTGATTGAGAAAAAATACACAGAAAAAAATATTGTTGCATAAAACACTTCACCAAGGATTTTTTGGAGATGTGATTTTTCCTTGGAGTTTTTTGGAGATAAGCCATAAACCACAAAATTAGTGAAGATTTGTTGCATCACAGAGTACATGTGAGACCTCATCTCAGAACAGGTACATTTCAATATTTTCATTTCCCTAGGCATATTTGCTCACAGGAAAAGATAACAGCCCAGGACACCTGAGGCTGGCCTCAATCTAATCACTCTGATTGGAGAGAGTCAAAGGTGCTGCTGAAAAGCACAAAAACAGCTGAAAATGGTGTTAGAACCCAATTCTGGCTGTCACTGGGGGGTGACTTCAGAATCACACTGATGGAAATGTTTTCTGAAATTACTAAAAAAAATAGTGTTTTAGTTATCTAATAATAGCTTTCAAGAAAAATAAAAATAAAAATAAAGAGGAGAGGAGAGGAGAGGAGAGGAGAGGAGAGGAGAGGAGAGGAGAGGAGAGGAGAGGAGAGGAGAGGAGAGGAGAGGAGAGGAGAGGAGAGGAGAGGAGAGGAGAGGAGAGGAGAGGAGAGGAGAGGAGAGGAGAGGAGAGGAGAGGAGAGGAGAGGAGAGGAGAGGGGAGGGGAGGGGAGGGGAGGGAGGGGAGGGGAGGGGAGGGGAGGGGAGGGGAGGGGAGGGGAGGGGAGGGGAGGGGAGGGGGAGAGGAGAGGAGAGGAGAGGAGAGGAGAGGAGAGGAGAGGAGAGGAGAGGAGAGGAGAGGAGAGGAGAGGAGAGGAGAGGAGAGGAGAGGAGAGGAGAGGAGGAGAGGAGAGGAGAGAGAGGAGAGAGGAGAGGAGAGGAGAGGAGAGGAGAGGAGAGGAGAGGAGAGGAGAGGAGAGGAGAGGAGGAGGAGAGGAGAGGAGAGGAGAGGAGAGGAGAGGAGAGGAGAGGAGAGGAGAGGAGAGGAGAGGAGAGGAGAGGAGAGGAGAGGAGAGGAGAGGAGAGGAGAGGAGAGGAGAGGAGGAGGAGAGGAGAGGAGAGGAGAGGAGAGGAGGAGGAGAGGAGAGGAGAGGAGAGGAGAGGAGAGGAGAGGAGAGGAGAGGAGAGGAGAGGAGAGGAGAGGAGAGGAGAGGAGAGGAGAGGAGAGGAGAGGAGAGGAGAGGAGAGGAGAGGAGAGGAGAGGAGAGGAGAGGAGAGAGGAGAGGAGAGGAGAGGAGAGGAGAGGAGAGGAGAGGAGAGGAGAGGAGAGGAGAGGAGAGACAAGACAACGAAGATTACCTCTTTATTACCAAAATGTTACCCATGTTTAGTTATCCTCCGTGTTTGTCCTAGGCATGAAGTAATATAATTAAAGGCATTTTAAGCTATTTCTGAACTTTAAATATAGGAAATACACTGAGTTTTGATGAGAAACAAATAAATTTGCTATTGTTTGCAGTCTGTACAATTTTAAAAATACAGTTTTAATACAGTTTATTTAAATACAGTTTATTTAATACAAATTTTTTCTTTATTTATAAGCTTTTCTGTGCTGTGTTTTGAGGCATTCCCTCACTATCTCCAGGAAGATGACTGTCACACTGTGGGAATTCAAGGACAGTCAGATGCCAATGTATCACCCCTTCTCCCTCCCAGAGCATGTTCCAGTTCTGAGTTGCTCAGCGTCAAATAATTTAGTTCACACCAGCACAGGTTTCCCTGTCCCTTCCCCCTCTCTCCTGCTGGTTTCCAGCAGCATTGTCTCAACCATTCACCTGACTCGGGTAACTTCTCATCAGGTAAATATACCCAAATATACCCTTGCAGCTTTGCCCTTCATAGTTAAGAAAATTTTATGACTTAAAGAAAAATGCCCTTTGGTGGGTGTGGTGTAGTCCCCAGAGGCTGATGAGTTAGAAACACTTGGGGAAATGATTTCAAGGTCCATGTAGTCCCCTGGAGGATTCCAGCAGACAGAAAACATTTTAAGAGGCAACATTATTGAGGCATTTCATAGCAGGAACACCTTGCCAAGGATGTAACTTCTCCACAGCTCTCTTATCTGCCAAAGTCCTCAGTTGTCTGAAAATCTACAACTTCTCATCTGAAACATGCCACAATTTTATTATTTATGCCTTACTTACACACATTTCTACACCACCTCACTGCCATAGCTGGGAGCTCTGTGCGAAGAGGTCTGAATTTAGTCTAAAATAAATTTGTAAAATTAATTAATAACAAAAGCATCTACAAAATAGCATTCTGTCATACATGATGCATTAATCTCGTAGCAGTGAGAAAAAAGTGATCTATTTTCCAACTGAAACTGATATTATATCCAAATACCTTTCATGTCTAAGTCTCAGAGCATTCCCTGTGATGTAAATAATGAGCTCTGGACCATTTTTAAGTTCAGACAACCAGAATTCCACCTCAGAGTCAGACCATGTAATAATGCCGTGTAGTGGCATCTATTGCACACCAATACCAATTTCAAGTGGTTAACACACATTTTCTGCTTTGTTTCACCTCTACCTCTTCTCTCTTTGTACTCTTTTTTCCCCCCACCTGCTACTTGTTCTTATATTTTTGCCCAAAAATGGAAGGTATGGAGGGCAGAAGGCATAGAAGGTGGACTCTTTCTTTTAATCACCAGTTAGTCAGGGCAAAAAGAAGCAATGTCTTTTTTCCTCACAAAAAAAATACAGTTATTTGATTACTGACTGAAATCTCATAACTTTTGTGCTGTGAGGCATGAAACTCATCCTGTCAAAAGAGCAGCACCTTTACTGCAGAGTTACTATATATTTATTTCAGTGGCAATGTTCTGTAAAGCTTCAACAGCTTAGATTGAGTCCTACTCCCAGGTCTTTTCCCTTTTTATTGATCATATTAACACTTTTAACACTCTGCCTACACAAATGGTCACCAGAGAGCATTTACTCACCACTTTTGCATACAGCAGCATCATGTTTGCAGGTGTATAAATCAGATGAATTGCCTTTATCCACTTAGGGTCACAGAGTGTTCAGGTCATGTGTTTGGTACCAGCCAGACTGTTGAATGAACTCTTGGAGTTTTTTCTGCCATTCCTAAAGCTGTTTTAAAAGCTCCCCAAGACCTGCTGGATCCCTTGTTCCAGGCCCACCAAAAAATTAAAAGCAAGGGTGTAGATTCCACCTCTGGGGGAAAAGGTTGTAGCTCTGTGTCGGGAAATAGGTCCTTTCTGAAAGACAAAACAATTTTGTCAGAAGCAGATGAAATTTTTTCGACACAAGGAAGTTTTCAACTCAACAAAGTTATTTCAGAAGCACATGAGTAAGGAAGAAAAAGTGTCAGTGAGATCGGAAACCTCCTGAATTCACCTTAGGATGACTTCCTTTCATGATTCAGAATGAATTGTGAGGAAAAACTCCTAATAAATAGCAGCCAAGCCTCGAGCTTTGGCTCTCCATATGTGTGACCTTTGTCCTGACCACACTCACACACACTCACAGCAGTTTTGAACAAATATCACCAAAAGTGTAGTTGTCCATCAAAAACAGGCTTTTGAGACAAGTAAGACGTGACTTTTTGTTTTTTCTTCTTCTTTTTTTTTTTTTTTTTTTTTTTTTAATAAAAAAGCTTTGGCAAGAGTTAGCACTGTTACATCCCTGTGGCTGCCCACACATCTGAGGGCCCACAGGATGGCACTGTGCCACAGGGGATGCAGCCATCCTGAAGATGCTAAAATGAATATGGATGGCACAATAGACTCACCACAGCATTACACCTTCTCTTTATAAAGAGAAAAATTCCCAGAGAAGAAAATTTTCTTTAGTGATAATGCTTTCCTCTTACTTTTTGATGTTAATACATATTGAGTGTAATAACTTTTTGGTACCTTATGTGATAAAAAAATGTCGTTGAATGTGATCATTCACTTTTTATCCATTTTTATTGGTAAACAATATTTAAACCAATACAAGAAGAACTTAAGGTGGTGAGAGATATACACATACAAAATTTCTTAAAAAGTCACAAAACAAAACTTTCTGTAACCTGTTCAGATAAATCAGGCCTGATGACAGGGGTGAGTTTAGAACCCTCCTTGAGAAAGTCCTCATGAATCAAACACGTCCATATAATAATCTCTCACAAATGTGCTACTGCTTCCAGGAAGACAAAACACTCCAGGAAATGCTGTGTATGCTATCGTTCAATGTGTATTTTCATGCCTGGCCCACATCAAGGTTGTTCTCCTTGAAACTTATGGAGCAGGTTCTTCTTCATTTTGCAGACTATTCATATGGGTAATTTGAAATAAAATTCAAGTCACTTCTAGTCAAAAACAAGGTCAATTTAGTTGGGCCTGTAGAGAGGACTACCAGGAGGATATCAGTAGTGTGTAACTATCCTTGTGAGCATAGCAAAAGTGCATTTGAAGCCTAGAAAATAAGAGTTAAAGAGAATATTATTAATTACTGACTACTTGCAGAAAATAGATACAAACTGGAAACAAATATCATAACCAAAACCTTGTTGCTTTGGGCTTTCTCTATTGAACTGTCTTTATGTCAACGCTAAATTTTTCTCATTTTTGCCTTCCCAGGTCTCTCCCCAGCAAGTGGTTTTGTGGAGCTGGATTGCCTTCCAGAATTAAGCCACAACAAACAGAAAAGAAATGCAAAGAAAATTGGATAGAGATCTTAAAAAGGCAATTTGAGATCAGGAAACCTACACTCTAGCAAAATGGTTTAATATATTCATTTATGGAAGTGACAGCAGCAAAGACATTCTACACATCTAAACATACTCATAATATTACTCATAATGTATTCACCATGAAATATTCAGCTTTTCAAGCTTCTGACAACTGACTTCAGGATTATGGAACAATTTTCCCCTCACAAAATCTAGGTATTTTTCACTGCCAATACCCTAGGCTTTGGGTATATCTCTTATTGGGCTGCTGCAAATTGCCAGCTTGGAAAATTCTGCTTGCCTCTCACAGCTGTGCACTCTGGATTTTCTGTTCAGCAACATGGGATCAGGAAGAATTTCCTGAAATTAGAATAAACCATTTTTATTATTTTTTCCTTGTTCTGCATTTTGCTTCCTCTCTGTCTCTTCTTTGTGTTGCCCTTGAAATTTTGAGCCAATCAGACTTCATAAATTGTTGAGTTTATACAACATAGTGGTTTGAGGATGTTTGTGGCAGGAAAGATGTTCTTTAGAAACACTGACATTTTATTTCTTACTTTTTTACCGAAGAGTTATATCCTGGAGTAATGAAGGGCAGTGACTTGGTGCCTTTACATTAAATTCCTCTTGAGGAAAGCCCGTAATTGAATATAGGTTTTCCATGGCACCAACATCCTCTCCCAGTTGCCATCTCTATTTCTTAGGACACCACTTCCCACCAGACATAACCTGGAGCTAACCAAGCCGCAAATAAAAAATGCCACCTGTAAAATGTTTTATCATTACCTACTGTTCATCTGTGAATATCAGCAAAAATTTGAAGAAGACAGTTACAGTTAACATTATACCATTCAGCCAAAAATCACCACATGTAGGAGAACATTCCCCTTTCACTCAACAAATTCACCTTCAAAACACAACTGCATTCCACTTTGGTATGCAGAGCTTTCAAAGAAATACCACAAATGAAATTTCCACAGATAGAAATGCAGAACTCCAGAACGTATTTGTGTGGAGAGTTACCAGGTTGTTCTCAGACACTTTACATCTTTGGTAAAGAGAATTCTTTACGCAGAAGTAACAATAATCTCTCTCCTACTAACCTGAATGCAAAGTTGATGTGGCATACTGAGGCCCTGATTAATTAATTTTGTGAATATTTATGGACAAAGATGTTAAATAAATTACAAGTGAAAAGCAAACTACAGCAAAAAAACCTCAACAGGTGAATTTCATAATTTTTTAACTTTTGGGGAGCTTTTCAACTTCTTCCATCTATGTGTGTTTTCTTTTCTTCACTACCTCCAAGAGATCTCTTTTTTCCCCCCTTTCCCTTATTCTATTAAGAAAAATTTTAAAGTCCTTATAGTTAATAAGACCCCATGGCATAGAATACAGCCGCATTTCCTTTACGGTTGGTTGGTTGGTTGGTTGGTCAAGCTTTTTCCTGATGTGTCTTCAGGGTGGGTTCCTCAAAATTTTCCATGGTTTTCCAGTCTTCAGTCCCCACCTTGTTTGTTCTCAGCTTTCCCTTCCATTGAGCTTGCTGATCCAAATTTTAAAGCTATGAGGATCAGATTATACTTTAATGTCTTTGTCATGGGGAAACCAAGAAAAATGGGTATCTGTTGACTCTTTGACTTCTTTCCCAAACATAAATTGCATCTGCAGAGCCTTGCCTTTGTCACAGCATGGACCACACCCGTTTAACAGCATCTCATAACTCTTCACTCCCTCTCTCCCATCCACAGTGATCAGGCTTGAAGTGAAATTATCCTTCTTTGTACTGCTGATTAAATGGGAGAGGTGAGAAAACCAAGAATGTAGTACATTATCTCTTTATTTGAGTAAAACGGAGACAATAAATACAGTATGGTAACACTTAGGTTATTCCCAGAATTCCCAAGTTTCCTGTTATTTTCTCAGAGCAATCCCAGTGCTACTTTTTCCCTCTGCAGTGGGATAACAGCCTTGGTTCTTACAGCTCTGTTAAACAAGGAAGAGAGAAGCAAGAAAAATAGAACGTCCATGAAACATAAATTGACTACTTTCATTCTATTTCCATTCATGTTTCAATTATTATAAAATAAGTGGTAACTACAAACACATAGAAATCCAAAGTCCATCACATGCGGCAGGATTTACTTACTCTCCCTATGAAAACAGCCCAATTGTTATGTGAGAATCCAATCAAGATTATATCCTTGATTATAGATCTAGCTGAGTCACACTCAAAATTTTGTCATGGCCAAGAAATTCAGTCATATGCAAAATCAAGAATTTAGTATCAGGATAAGTAAAACCATGACAGCTTAATAAAAGAGCTGTTATTTAAAGGAAAAGGACAAAAAGTGTTACAAAAACAAACAAACAAACAAAAACCCCCAAACCAAAACAAACAAACATGAACAACAAAAAACCAAATACCCTAAAACCCCAAACCCAAATCCCTTAATAATCACAATATAGTTAATACTGTAAAACACTGCTAGATTCTAAAATTTTCCCAGTTGTTTGCTCATATTTTCACCACAGCAGGTTGCCCGTTTCCCAAGTTCTCACTTGGAGTAGCTTGGTGAGGATGGGAGTTTCTCCTTCTTTACTCCAGGACCTGCTTGTGGGTTATTTTATGTTTATTTATGTGCTTTACACTTTGGTCTTTCTTCATCACTCTGTAAGTCACATTCCTTCCAAATTCACAATATACAGAAGGACCTTCTCACATAATATACTTTTTCTTTATTCTCTTCCTTACCCCAAAAAGCTGACTTTACCCAGTTTTCACTTATTCAACTGATTAATGATGAGTTGTCTATAGGCATAAGGTCTCCTGTGCTGCCTCTGTCTTATCACCCCACAGCTGCTCCTCTTCTTCACATCTCACACCTCCATTGCTCAAGAACTCAAATCCTCCACACCATCTCACTCAAAATATTTCATTTTACAGAGGAATAATGGCTTGTAACACTTATCTACACAAAAGCCCTGGTTGTATCACACAGTGACAAGCAAAAGTAAAATAAATTAGGTATAGCCATCTGGTTTTTTAGAAAAATTACTGATGTGGTTACACCATGAAAAAACAGAGCTCCAGGCAGTCCAGGAGAGTTTCAGGAAAAATTAGCCCGAGAAGGCTTAGTCTTGAGGCCTTGAAGTGGTTCAAACTCTTCATTTTTCAGGGCTGTCAGCCTTGCACTGCCTCAAGCGTTGCATCAGTTCCTCTGCAAAACGAGCACACCACTGCGAGGCTTGTGCATGCACAAATAAGAACAGCTTATCTTGTGAATTTTTGCTGTTCTAGGGAAACATACACTGAAAGATGCAACATTTACTCGGGAAAAAACAGTTAGTTTATTACACTGCAAAGTAATACCTGCAAAAATATCTTTGCAGTTTCTTTTCACTGCAAAAAATACCTCTATATTTTGACTGGGAGTGTAAACACTGGGTAATACACACTCACAATCAGGAATTAATGTATTACACTTACCAGAGCTCAAAAAGCATTTGGACACACTCATGCACATGGTGGGATTCTGAGAATTTTCCTGTGCAGGGCCAGGAGTTGAACTCAATGATTTTTCAGGTACGTTACAGCTCAGGATATTCTCTGATTCCATGAGACATCAATGTGCTGCAAGCAGGAGTCTTGGACCATTTGAGGTTCCATATCAAAGTAAGAATCTTTCAGTAAACTTGGTCTTAGCTCTTTTGTATAAAAATTTCACATATCACCAGGTACTGCTACAGAAGTAAAGGCAAAAGAAAACTCCCACTTATTCCAAGTCTGAAAGTTTAAAAACATAGTAATGAGAGATTCCCTGTTGCCATGGGCAAGATCAACACAGATGACACCAAAACAAAATTTGTTCAGGATCTGAGCTCTAGAGCTCAAATCCTGAATATAGAGCTCATCTCTAATTATCCTGAAAAAACTTAATGTTGGTCACACTGGACATCACTAAGATGCAGCAGACAATTAGCCTTAATTAGGTTGCAGATGCTGAGCAACTTTTTCAGTCTCACCTGTCAGAGTAATGTGTACTTTCAGGTCTGATGCAGGATAATGAAAAGGACTTTCCCAACACAACTAAAATTAATTTTAATGTCAAAGTTACCTGGAAGATGTCAGCATAGCAATGAAATAAAGTTATGTGCATTGGCCAGGATTTTCAAACCAGCAAACCAAAACCACTACACTTAATGATTTTGAACTTCCCAAAATTTTACAGTCAACATTTTTATAAATTTCACAATTCACGGCTTTTCATTTTGAAACCACTATTTTTAGTGAAAATCTAAAAAAATGTGGGGTGGATTAAAAAGTTATATAACCCCAAAAGAAAACTACATGCATTTTTCTGTTCAAGAAAATTTCAGCTGACTTTCTTGGGGGGGTTTTGGGGCAGGTGTTTTTGGGTACTTATTTCACAAGAAGCTGAAAAATGCCTGCTTTACATTTCCAATATGAAAGTTGTATAATATGTTTAATCAATTCACAAAATCTGAACAACTTATCATTTGTTTTTTGAGATTGCCTCAAGAAAAAAAAAGCATGCTGTACTTGCTGTTTCCCTTTGCTCCACAGTGTTTTGCCTATAATTTAGTTGTCCCTGAAGTGATACAGTTATAAATAGATCTGATGTGCTAGCAGAGTTAATTACTTAAATGCTTACAAGCTCAGTTGATTCTATGTACATTCACCAACCATGCATTGAGAGCAGCACTTATATGGCATTTATATGGTATTAATGCATCATCTACTGATGAAGACAGTGACAACACTGGGCAATCCAGTATGGAGTTTTATTTTGAAAACATGTCTATGTGTCAGCAGCTGATACTGTATTAGACAGATTTACTTCAGCAGACAGCTCATAAATTCAACAGTAATCAAATTAACCATCAAGATCAGAGGCTATTGACAATTCCCTTGTGGTGTGTTTACACTTAGCGGAAGCCTTGGTGAGCTAAATAGTTCATTAAAGACAGACTCTGTCCTAAGTGGGAGGCTCCAACGAGGAACAGATGATGCCAGATGGATGTCGCTCATTACAGGAACTTGGTCCTAGACTTAACAAACTCGAATCCATCCCATCAGCCCTCGAACAAGCAAGCAGAGTGGAAGCAGGAACCACAGCCAAGTGCAGCTGGCTAATAAGGCATTGTAATTGCCTTGTTCCTTTGCATGCTCTATCCAAATCTAACAACCACATTGTTGACTTTGCCCTTTAGTAGCTTTAAATTATTTTTGTTTCACATCAAAAATCTCATGTTTAGCTCAGGCTGACAGAGCTGAAGGCAAAACACAGCCCCAAGACTGTGTGTTTTCAGCAGGCTCTCGCACCTGGGGTCAGGGTATCTCTCTACCAGCTCCAAGCACCTGATACAAGGTATTGCCCATGAGTCTTCCACAGTACAGAGGAGACCCTCTGTGTGAAATATGTAGCCTACAGCACAGCAGCATCCATGGATGATGAGTTTTCATGTCCAAAATCAGACTACAGCACTCGCCCAGTTCCTCTGTTCTGAGAGTCACCCACAGAATCACAGATTAGTTTGGACTGGAAGCAACCTTCAAGATCATCTAGGTAGTGCGGGGTCTGGGCTGGGATAGAGTTAATTTTGTCATGAAAGAGGGTTTGGGGCAGTTTTGGATTTGTGGTGGAAATGGTGTTGATAGTACAGGGATGTTTTGGTTCTGCTGGCTGTGCCCACACTGAGTCAGGGTTGCTCTGCTCCTCACCCACCCCAGGAGTGAGTGGGCTGTGGGATGCACAAGGATGGGACACAGCCAGGACAGGTGGCCCCAGCTGACTACAAGAATATTCCATGTACTTTCCTGCTCAGCCTGTAGAGCTGGGCAAGTTGTAGGAATGGGAGGGGATATTTGGAGCGATGGTGTTTGTCTTCCCAAGTCACTGCTACCTGTGACAGAGTCTGAATTTCCTGAGGGATTCTGAACACCTGCCTGCCCTTGGAAGTGAAGAATGGATTCTTTCTTTTGCTTACTTGTTAACACAGCTTTGATTTGCCTGTTTAAACTCAATCAGCATCTATCACAGCCCACGAGTTTTATCATTTCTTCCCTTCCATATCTCTCCACCACCCAACAGAGCAAGCAGCTGTGAGGTGCTTGCTTGCCTTCTGGGTTAAATCATGACATGGTCCCAACCTCCCTGCCATGGGCAGAGATGTTTCTTCTCAAGCCACCTCGTTAAGAATAGGATGTGGTGGTGCACTTACCTCCCCCCTAGGCTCTGAGCTGCACTATGATCTCAGAACTTCTTGTTAGAGCTTGGCTTTGATGAGCAGAACCTGGGTTGAACCCCTCTTGAGCTCATTAGAAACACCTTCTGCTCCCAGGAACTTGTGCTGTCTAACGAGCTCCTGCTTTTAATCAACAGCCTTGGAAATTTATTTTTCTTGCCTGAATCCAGTGAAATAATGTTTTTGTTATCGAACTTTCAAGAAAGTTACTGACTTTAATTATGGCGAGGGTGAAAAATTATTATGATTAACCATCTTCTTGCAATCCTATAAACAGCAGTAAAAGACTTTGGAGCTTTCTTGGACAACAGCAGGCTGGCTATGAGTAGCATTTTCCTGGGAGTGAGGCATTCTTAGAGCCAGTGAACTCTCCAGTTTGATGTACCCTGAGCTCTGGCAAACAGTGACAGTGGATCCTGAGCTGATTCCCCCATTCCTCAACCTTTGTCTACTAAGAAGATGCAAAGGCATCTTGCATAGATCAGTCACTGAATTCAAGGGCACTTTTTCACATATGTAAACCTTGTACGGACTCTGTGTGTGTGTGTGTGTGTGTGTGTGTGTGTGTGTGTGTATAAAAAGGCCACAGCAAACATACCAAGAATGTCTCTCTCATAGATCAATAAGTAACTTAGATTTCTAAGTAAGTTAGGCCTGAAAATGAGTTAATGTTATGCTATAATGTACAAGTCTTTTAACTTAAGCTTAACATAGTTTAACTTCTCAATTAAGAACTGCTATGTTTAAGTTATGGTTAAACTATTAGGCCTGAAGTGTTGTTCAAGTCTTGAGCTAGTTTAACCTGGGAGTCCACTCTGAATCATGTGACTCAATAGGAGGAGTCTCTATTTTTTTCATCCTTGCCCTTTCTTACCCTTACCCTTTTCTCCCCCTTGCCTACCACCCAGCTAGATTGTGGTGAAATACAGGGGAGGGAACAATGGAGTTGCCAAAAAAAATAAAGAACTTTAATAGTGAAAATAAAAAACTGCAGAAACCACATGATCTGAGGGATAACATCCAAAGACACAGGGGTGGGCTACCTTAACAATATATAAGCTTACCTGAGGGCAGGGGTCCAATCCCAAATGCATGGGATATGGACATGACCTTATATGTCAAAGGTTCCAAACCAACAGAAAACCAGAACCAGAGACGTGACCTACTTTGGAATGATGCCATTAGGATCGTAATTTCCACTCTTCGAGTATCCTGCCTCCCATGGTCTCAGGTTTATGGTTTCTGCATAAGCCACCTGGACTAAGCTCCTGCTCATCCTAGACAGTTCGGTTGCCACACTCAGCCTCCACACAGATATTTTTTTCAGATTGATTTTGGACCTAGATTGATTTTAGGGTTTTGTTTGCTTTTTCTCTGTGTGATTTAACCATCCAGTCAGTAGGAAAGTGAACCTTGCCAGCAAATTTTGCCACGTGTGCACTTGTACTATACCTGCTTTTGCCAACACTTTTGATTCTTTCAGTCACCTTAAAACTCTCATGGGCAGCAACCTTTCTGCTCAGCACTGAAGGAGAAGACCATCCTCCAGCCCTGATGAAGACAGGCGGTGCTGAACACCACGTGATGGTCTCACTCTGAATAGCACCAAAATCCGGGGAACGGAAAGGTTTCAGGTCAGACCTGGCTCCATAGCCCTTTGCTTATCTCCACCCAACTCCCTGATCAGCAACCTGACCAGCATGAATTCTCTTCTGACATGCCCCCATGCAGTGCCTCAATCACTGGGATTTCCCTCTGGGCAGAACTGTAGAATCCTAGAATAGTTGTATTGGAAGGAGCCCCAAAGATCACCTAATTCCAGCCTGTGTGCCTGTGGGGAGAAGCCACCTAAAAATTACATGTGGCAACACCCAACAACCGAATAGTTTCTTTGGAATATTTTTCATAAAATTTAATGTGTGATATATACCTTTCTCTGAAACACAGAGGTGAAGGGTAGGCACTGCTAGGAATTAAATTTTCATTGTGTTTTGGAAGCAAAGGGACACCAAACAGTATTATCTTGGCAGAACTGGAAGGGTAGAAGAACACACACGCACATCCAACCTGGCTTGATCTTTCCTCAAAGAACAATGAAATTTTCAGTAACAAATCAGATTGAATAGGAAAAGCTAAGAAAAATCATTCTCCCTTCAAGCTTTACTCTCAATCTACAGCAGTTTTTCCTCTTTGCACTTTTCACAGTCCCAGCTAGAATTTTCTAAGGACACTGAATAAAAAGTTTTCCCTCACTCTTCTTCCAGGCAATCCACCAAAATTAGGCCTTGTTAACTGAGGATAGCAGGTTCAAGCTGGTGTTGAATTATTGTCACTTAAATTTCATATACCATTGAAAAAAACTACTTAGTGCAGAAACTGCTTCAGACACAGGGACAGTCAAGTTAAAAAAAAATTATGGGAAGAGCTGAGAGCAAACTAATTCCTAGAGACAGAGTATATATTATTGTAGCCACTGCACAGATAAATATGAGTCTGATAATCTTATGATTAAAATGTGCTGAATTTAGTTGTAGAAAAATGTAAAAGAGGCCTTTCTCAAATAGTGCCCCATTACAACACAAAATGAATGCACTGGCACCAGGAGCTTAGAGGAAATCACTTTGGCTGCTGTATCCTGATTTATACAACTGCTGTGATTCTCCATTTTTTTCTCCTACTTTCTTTATACCTTTTTTTTTTTTTTTCCTCTGAAAGGAGAAAGATAAATCTCACACAACTTCAACTAAGCTATTTCAGAGTAACATTAAAGCTCTGACTTAGGCTGACAAATGACCTCCCCATAGGATCTCTTTCTCTGCACAAAACTGGCCATTGAAAAATATTGTAATCAGACAGGGTGGTGATTTTATTGGAATAAGCTTATTCATTCCTGTTGGCTGTCAAGCAAGTTTCTGCATGAACCATTTATCAAAAAATCAATAAGAGGCTTTTAACATCATTTTTCTTGAAAATGCAAAGAAATCCCTAAACTTCATAAATGTATTGATATGTGTCCCTGTGTGTGGGGTGAGCAAAATGAAACTGTCTGGACAAAGAAAAACTGTAAGGAGCTCCAAAGTTCTCTAGATGAAGTCCCAGACAGTGAGGAATCCCAGAAAAAACTTTCTGTCAAGGAGGATCACAGTATAGATTTCCCAGAGCAATGATAACAAATAAATGAGCAAAATGACTTCCTGAAATGTGAAATGTAAGATAATGGTAGTGATAAAAAATGAATACGAAATGGTCCAGGAGAGTTTCTAAAACTCAGATTACATCCAGCAAAAATGGGGAATATTAATAGTCTCCTATTCCTTCTCCTATTGGATTCTCTGACTTGAAAAGCTGCTACAGACCAGTGTCAAGAAAATGGATATGTGATAGACCAACCGTTGCTCCAATGGTATTAATATGTTTTATACATGAAAGTAAAGGAGAAATTGAAATTTAAATATATGTTAACAAAACCTAATTGTGCAGACAGAAATAAGCAAAAAAAAAAAATTGCATTCCTAGTATGTACATGTAGATAAATTTCCGCCATTAGACTCGTAAATGTTCAAAAAGGCATTTCAAGCACAAGTTCCTGTTATTACCTGTAAGTTGCCCTCACTCTTGAGCAGCACAGAGCTGTCATTTCAGAGATCACAGGAATCTGTGCTGATTCCTACAGCTCAGTCCTGCAACCATGACAGGTTTTTTAGCCTAGCCCATTGAAGGACTTCAGCTACTATACTACTTTGACAATACTAATTATTAATTATTATGCAGGCTTACCAAAGCCACGTTTTGGTAAAAAACATGTGGAAGTACACAAAAAATATACACTTAAATAGGCAGTGGTGCCACTTTCAAAGTGCAAAAAAAATCATTATTTTAATAAAATAGGCAAAGCAGATGAGATAGGAAGGGATGGGAGGGGAAGAGAACAGGGAGAGGCAGGAAGGAGGGAGGGAGAAAGAAAGAGAGAAAAAGAGAGAGAGAAGGAGAGAAAGGAGAGAAAGAAGGAAAGGGGGAAGGGGGAAGGGGAGGGAAGGGAAGGGGAGGGAAGGGGAGGAAGGGGAGGGAAGGGGAGGGAAGGGGAGGGAAGGGGAGGGAAGGGGAGGGAAGGGAGGGAAGGAAGGGAAGGGAAGGGAAGGGAAGGGAAGGAAGGGAAGGGAAGGAAGGGAAGGGAAGGGAAGGGAAGGGAAGGGAAGGGAAGGGAAGGAAGGGAAGGGAAGGGAAGGGAAGGGAGGGAAGGGAAGGGAAGGGAAGGGAAGGGAAGGGAAGGGAAGGGAAGGGAAGGGAATGGAAGGGAAGGGAAGGGAAGGGAAGGGAAGGGAAGGGAAGGGAGGGAAGGGAAGGGAAGGGAAGGGAAGGGAAGGGAAGAAGTAGCAGATGGGAGAACAGAAAGAAACACAGAGACAGATTAGGACAAAAACTTCACCCCTCCATGAATGCCAGGAGTGTCCCATTGAGACTCCATCAGGTCTCCTTGGTGCTGAGGGTCCCCTGAGATCATCAAGTTCAGCGCATTGACAGACACTTGGGCCAGGGCGAGCACCCAGGTACCTGCCCTGGGGGAAGTTTGACACAGTCTCTTGCAGCAGACTCTGCATCATTATATCACTTTGCCCTTGCAGTGCTCTGCTGCAACACCTCAGCAACGAGCCTAGGGAGCACTTGGGATTCTCAGACAGATTAAGACTTGTCCTCACTGTCTCTGTTTCTCATTCCCATTCTTGTTGTTATACTCTTCTTTCTTGTACTTCTCCCTTCTAATTGTTCTTGTCTTTTCTCTTTTCTTTTAATTTTTTTTTTTCTTCTTCTTTCTGTTTGAATTCTTCTTATTATTCTTAACCACTATCTTACTCTTACTCTTATTCCGTTGTTATTCTTAACCCATATTCTAATTATTCTTTTTAGTACTACTGCTTCTTCATCTGCAGATCTTTACTATTATTGTTACTCCCATTGTTTCCTTTTGCAGTTGGTGGGGTTTTTTTTGGGGGGGGGGGGGGGAGGGGGTTTGTGCTTTTCTGGTGGGAGTGGTTTTCAGTACAACTATTTTTAAAATCTGCTTTCTTTGTTTTGTAAGAATTATGTGCGTCACAGTCCAGCAGTGTGCAGTCATGTCCTGGGAGCAACACCTCTGTCGTGACCATTCCTCATGGAAAAATGCCAAAGATCAGCATGAGAGGATTAGACAAAATGGCCTAGATTCCAGCAGGTGAGGTGCAGATTCAGTATGGGAAGCAATTGTTCCCTGACAGGGTGGTCAGGCCTTAGAAGTTCCAGCAGGGAGGTGCTGGAGTCAGTGTGTCTGGAAGTGGGGAAGAACGTGTGGATGTGGCCCCTGGGGACACAGTTCAGGGGTGACGATGCTGGTGCCAGCTGACAGTGGGATGGATGACTTTCAAGGCCCTTCCGGCTGGATGTTTGGCTGGATGCAGCGCTGAGCCCCTGGCACCAAGTGTCCCCCTGGCTGCCGCTTTGGGACTGGCCACATGGCTGCCATTGCTCTTGGGGAGGCGCACTGGGGGTGCTCCAAAGCAGCGGGGATGGCTCAGCCCGCAGGGATAGGTGCAGGCCAAGGCAGCCCGTGCGGCTCGCTCAGGGCGCCGGGCAGCCCGCAGGCCAGCCGCCATCTCCAGGCCTGGTGCTGCTGGCAGCGGGCGCTAATCCTCTGGCTGTGCCTCCAGGCAGCAGCACAGCCACTGCAGCAATCGCCTGAAGAATGAGGGACGTTCATTGCGGGGAATCGGCTGCCCATGAAGGGCCTGGGCTCCCGCAGGCTGCTGAGGACTGGGTGGGCTGCAGCGCTTGCTCCTCTGGCTGTGGCCAGAGCCTGCAGCCTGAGCACAGCCAAGCTCTGGGGCTCTGTCATGCCATCCTGCCAAGGGCAGGAGAACCCAGTGCATTTTCTGCTTGGCAGCCAGAGGCTTGCGAGGCTCCTCACTCAAATCTGTTGCCCACTGTGGCAGCTCTTGGATGCTGACACCTTTTCCTTGGAACAGCTCTGGTATATCTCAACCTCCATTGACCCAACTCAATGTCTCTCTTGACCTCTTCCATTGGCATTGCACATCTTCATCCAAAAGGATAGCTCCTGGTATCCCTGCCCCATGGGCCTGTCACCTCCTCTTGGCCTGAACCTTCTCTTCCCACAGTTGCCACTATCCCTCTTGCCATCTGTATCTCATTGTCATCCCACTGGTACAGCTCCTGCACTGGCACACTTTCTGCCCATGGGGACAGCTGTTGAACCTGTCACTTCTTCCCACAGGGACAACTCTTGCCACCTGTCACATCATGTTCATCCCATTGGTTCAGCCCATTGTCACACACTCTCCCCATGGGGGCAGCTCTTGCTGCCCCACATCTGCCCTCTGCACACTCACATCTACATGCCAGCGGTGCATCCTGGTGTCTCACAGCTTCCCAGGGGGAGACTTCCTGGAATGGCACTTTCTTCCCACTGGTTAAAGTCCTGCACCGTCATTTCCTCCCACAAGCGAAGCTTGACTGCTCATATTTGCCCATGTGGAAAGCTCTTTGTCCACGGGGCAATTGAATTCCTGGTCCATGTTGCAAAGGCCGACCCCTGCTCTCCTCCTATTCCTCCTCCTCAGTCTCTGACACGGGCAGGACTGAGCTGCCCACTGCCCCAGCCACTGCCCACTGAGCTCCTGCTCTTGCAGCCAGGGCAGGGGGCTGGGGGGCTGGGGTTGGGGTTTGCCTGCCCCCCTCAATGTCTGTCCTCTGGCACAGAGAGGTGCCGGGCCACGGGCACTCGGTGGCATGGCCAGCCCGGGCCCCTGCACTGTCCGTTACACAGCCGCAGCTGAGGCGGGGCTCCGGGATGTCACAGGGGACTCGGGCACCGCAGTGTCCCGCCTCACCGGGGCCCCGACACGACGTGCCCGTGTCACAAAGGACCGCCCGGCAGCCCTAACACAGCCGAGGGCGCTGGGAGCGGCTGGAGCAGCCCGGCCTCGGGGGCTTGCGGGCCTTGGGCTGAGCCGCCTCCTAAAATGGTCAGAAAGAGCTGTGCCCGAGGGAAAGCGCAAAGGAGAGCACATGGCAAAGGCAGTTGTGTGGGTTTTATTGAATTGTAATGACAGAGACAAGGGGAGAGAGGGAGAGAGAGAGAGGAAAACAGAGGAAAGAAGGGAAGGGAAGGGAAGGGAAGGGAAGGGAAGGGAAGGGAAGGGAAGGGAAGGGAAGGGAAGGGAAGGGAAGGGAAGGGAAGGGAAGGGAAGGGAAGGGAAGGGAAGGGAAGGGAAGGGAAGGGAAGGGAAGGGAAGGGAAGGGAAGGGAAGGGAAGGGAAGGGAAGGAAGGGAAGGGAAGGGAAGGGAAGGGAAGGGAAGGGAAGGGAAGGGAAGGGAAGGGAAGGGAAGGGAAGAACAAAGCTTATCAAATTCGCTTCTTATGATTCAAGGGAGGTAGGGAAAGTCTGCCCATTTCCATGCATCTGGAAGTGTGTGTGCAGCCCGCCAAGCTTTCACAGGAGACACCACCTTAGGAATGTGCATTTTGCCTCAGTTTGAAGCTCTGTCAGCCTCCCAAAGTGTGCAAAAACGGATGCATCCCTGTGTTCTCACCTTGCATGCTGACTTCTTTCCCATCCGTGGATGATAAATGACTACCAAGACTTCATTTGGTTTTCTGGCTGAAGACCATGAAATGTGGGGTGTCAATAAGAGAGACAATATTTCTGAAATGGAACGATTTAGCCCTGCTTAAATAACAGTAACTTTTTCTTTTTTTTCAAGTTCTCTACAATATATGAATGTGGATTAAATGGCAGATGGAGAAAGGATTTCTATGATCCTAAATAAAATTATCAGAGATAAAAGTAGGTTAAAACACATAAAGCTATGATGTTTGGAAGGAAAAGGGGTAAAACCAAAAAGGAGTATTATGATGTAACTGTGGTAGAGAATGTCAGAACAAAGGCATTTGTTCAGTGTGACTGATAAAAAGATGAGTAAACACACATGCAAATCAAAAACAAAGTTAATAGAGGCTTAAGGAAATACTTTCATGAAAGGAATCCTAATGGTCCAGGTCTGCATGCAGGAGCAAATTGTAAGACAAAAGGTGTGATAATTCAAGAAGGAGATATGTAAAATCTCATGCTGTTATGCTGATTACTGGCTAGATTTACAATATAAACTTCACAAATTAGAGTATACAGAGTGGAGGGCAGAATAAATATTCTTTCTAAATCTTAATCACTTTCTACATTGAAATTTTCAGGGTGATTATCCAGAGACCAAAAGAGTAACCTGCAAAGAATTAGTTTCTTGTTTTCTACTTTTTGAGGGAGGGACTTGGGGGGGAAGCATAGCGTAATAAGAGGAAATTACAGTATGCAAATCCACCCGAGACCACAAAGCATAGTATTAGCAGAGCAAATTACGCTCATGCTCAAGGTGCCAAAAGCAATTTAGGCTGTATACAGAAACAAAATCAAGATTAAATCAATGTGTTTCCCCCAAGTTTGTGGGGAAGAGATAATTGATTAGAATAGCAGGTCACACCTATACTAATGCACCATTCAGTAGCTGACTCATCTCTGCGTCTTGGAAATGAACACCAGTTCATAACATTCGCTCAGATACCTTTAATTACTTTGCTCTGCTGCGAGAAAATGGAAGGCTAACTCATTAACCTTCTTTGCCTTTCTGAAAGGTGTTTTTTTTCTCTAATGTTTATGCTTGTTTGGACCTGCAGTTATTCCCATAGGCTGCAGAAGTATCCATTAGCAAACCTGGTCCAGCTGCAAGTTCTCTTAATATATTCAGCAATCTGTCCTCCATGATTCAAACCCATATTCCAGCCTTATCAGTAAATAGAACCGCCATAGCTTTTTTTTTTTTTTTTTTTGTCTATTTCTGGGCATGAAGCACATTTTGCAAATGCTAAAACTGTTCTTTAGGTTGCTTTGTAGATGGCAGGGGGTTAAGAAAGGAATTACAAACAATAGTACAAAACACTGATTTAAAACTGATGCAATCCAGCTGTAACAATCATTTCTCTTACTTTTGAGTAATGACTCCATTTTCATGCTTTGTTAATGCCTTCCTTAAGCACAAGCATCAAACATGTCAGGAAGAAAAAATAAATAGATTTCCTGGATCATTGTACAATTTTTCGAAGTCTGGACTACAGAACTAGATAAGACAAAAAGAAACCAAATTAGAGAGGATCAACAGAAAGCAATAATTTGTTATGCTGAGTAAGTTTAGTTACTTTCCTTTAAAAGACCTAAAAAAATGAGAGAACCTTATAAATTTCTCCAGGAAACTAAGATAACTTTGCATTTATTCACAGAATGAAGATGCAGTAAGATTAGTTGCACCATGAGAGTGAAAACAAATTAAGATAATCAGAATTTGTGTCATACTGTCCCACTCACAAAAAGAAAACTGCATAGTCATTAAAGGCGGCCACAGGGGAGTGTAACTGCATCCAGTTTGGCAAGAAAACTAGGCACAAGAGAACATTCTGCATTCAAAGAAGATTAAGTGATAATAGGTTAAACTCTCTTTGTCTAATCAGTTATTTAATAATACTAATTACCTGGCCTATTGCCTAGCTCAACACCTATAATTTGAGGGTCTTAAATCTTAAAAAGTACAAAGGGTATTTCATACCCAGATCAGCAATTTTTATGTGCTTGCACGTACATAAATGGACTCCGAGGAAAGCTCACAAGTTTACAACTTTTACATCTTAAGAAGGGGCTGCACACTGAGTATCTAAACTGCACGTTTATAAAATTACGATTCTTTACTTTAAGGAAGCTGCAAGGTGGGGAAAACACCCTGAAGACAGGAATGCAGCAATTAAGGTGTGTAGCAGTAATGTTAATTGAAAGCTCTTATGCAGGAGGGCGGAAGGAAGGACCTAATACTTTAGTCATTTCATTCCAGTGTGGAGGACAGCTGGAGACTGAATGCACCAGCATCAGTAACCACCTTTAATAAAAGCAGCAGGAGATTTGGGGTGGGAACTGAGATTATTCTAGAGCCCGGGGGCTGTTTGAAGGAGCAGCCACTCTCACAAGACAGGTGAGGCTGTGGAGCCACAAAGATGGAAAGGTAAGCTATAATTGTCTCTGTTGTTTTAGAATTAGCAACACACTTCTATTTTTGTCAGAGCCTCTTTACAAAAAATTCAGAAAGGCAAAGACTCACATTTCTTACAGCTGAGCATTCCATGGAAGCTACAGAATTTTAGGGGATAATCCACCAGTGATGACAAAGGCCTGAGAATAAAGAGGTAACAAAAGCTGCCTCTCTTTTCAAAGACAAATTCCCGAGCATCTGGAGATCTTATGGCTCCCACATATTCTGTTATCACAAAGGCTTATGGTGATTTAACCCCAAAGACCCTTGCAAGGATGCAGGAGTGGATGAGTCTTATATCCTGAGCTCAGAAAAATGGATGTACCCAATTCTCTGCAGTTTAGAGTTGGTAGTTTGATCTTGCTATGAAAAAGTTTCCGTTCTTTCTAATTCTAGTACCATATGCAATCAAATATTCATTACTAAAATACACTGCTGCTTGCAGAGATGGCAATAAAAATGAACCATGATGCAAGGAAAACTATATATCTTGTAATATTTTCAGGCAAAAAATACAATTAAATCATATAAACTAGCAGTTATATGGGAAATCCACTCCAGCTGTATCCATACAGTATATGAAGATCAGGATGTAACCATTGGCTGATGAACTTTGATTTAATTGGTTATCTTCAACTTGTACCAAAGGACCTTCCTGCACCTGCCTGTAGTGACTTTCCACTCACTGCAATCACTGCCATAACTTCCCCTACTCACAAAAGAAATTCACATCCTGTAATGGCTCTTTGAGCCAAAGAGTTAGGATTTTAAAATTTATCTCCTCCAGGGAGGGTTAAAATTTAGCACTGAAATGAATCTCACTAGCATTATTTATAAAGTATGTACCATGTGGTCATCCCCTTGATTATTTCTAGATTTAAATTTGCTCAAAACCTTGAAAGAGTTTTTTTAATGAGGATATTATTGGCTTCTCTGCTTGTGTTAAAAGGTTTTTTTTCCTTCTATATCAGTGGGAGTTCATCTCACCTCTCACAAGTGCTGTGTTCTGGCTCTGCTTCCTACTTTGTCAGTCACCAAGGAGTAGTATAATCGATCACCCAGATGACCTGCTCAAAATTTTCCTCTTTACTGTGAATGTGAGTCTGGTTGTCATGGGGAATTTCCCCTCTCCCTGTGATTTGTTTATTTATTTAATTATTTATTTTTAAGATATGCCTAAATCTAGACCATGTTACAGTTAATAGGTGAAAGTGCTTTCAAAGACCAAGTCAGAATTCAAAGTTATATTTGAAGGAATTCAGCTTGGCAGAGAACACCAAATTCACAAATACCAAATGAAGGCAAAGCAACTACCAAGATTCAAGCGCAGAAAAAGGTCCCAGGGATTATAGGCAAACCACAAATTTAAACTATGCTTAAAATTATGTTTTATATTAAGACTACCTTCTTTTGCTGAGGATGTTAGAACAAATTACTATGCTCAAAGTGATTAGTAAACTTCAGATGGAATGCTGGCAGTTGTATCCTGCATTAAGGAGAGTTAGGACACATGTCAGAGAGGGAACCATCGTACTGTGTCAGGGAAATACCTGTCTTGGGAGGTTTAAATAACTTCATCTATATCAGTGCATGGAAACAGACTGTATCTCTCTTGAGCTTTTTTTCAGCCCTTTACAGACTTAAAATTACACTTTCTAAATCTAGAAGAGCTAAAAGTAGAGCAAAATGTCCCAGTATTTTAGCCATGTCCACTGTTTCAGGATAAGCCCTGGCAGATGCATCTGTGGTGTTGAATTTTAACCACTAAAACGTGGTTTCAGATGTGGCAAGCTAAGGAACTGCCTCTTGTCTCACACTCCAGAGCTGTAATTCATAGTAGTGAGATGGTTCAAAGTAAATAAAAATATCTACAGGCTGTTCCTACCTACAGTGAGAGAGCTCTGATGTCTTAATCCTTAGGTAAGAAGCCAGCTCCTCTATTTGCCTCTAACTGGGGGGGGTAGGGTGCAAGCCTGGAGTGAATTGACTTTTTGCCACAGTCAGTGGGGACGTGTGAGTGTTTTGACTTCTATGAACAGTCCCTTATATTATGACGACGGAAGCCTGTATTTATTGGTGCTGGAGGAATTTCGTTCAT
>NC_089174.1:11080347-11155347 GCF_009819655.1 Sylvia atricapilla | reverse complement strand
ATCTTAAACATATCTGGGTCTTTATGACCTTATTTTTAAAATGTATTTCCTTTTTACATTTCCTGGTGCAATTGGACTGCATAAATAAGCAATGTGCTATGAGGCTTCAGACTAGCCGATAAACCCTTTCAATTTTCATGCCAGCTTCTTCTTTTGTAATTCAAATCTGGCTGAAAACTGGCAGCTCTGAAAACTGAAACAAGCACTGCCACAAATACCTTGTAATGCTATCGACCTTGTCTGCCCATGCAGTGAGAAAGGGGGATGCATATGTGTCTGCAGTCATCCAGATAACACAACTCATTTTTTTGGGGGGATAACAGAAGCTGGACCCGGACTGCGCACCCAAAGCAGTCATTACCAGGCAGGCTGGAGAATAAGTCTCTTCAAAATACACAGCGCATTTAAAAACCATATACAGGGCTCAGCCACTGCTTTCATTACCAATTTTAATTTAGCTCCTTCAGTTTGCTAGCCAGATAAACTCTTTAGTGCTGTTTTTTAATCTATTTGCCACATTTTATGTTTAAGATTATAGTAATATGGGACAGGAGAAGGAATCACTTTTGGAGGAAATAAAGAAATAGATCCGCTTATCGGCGCCCATCAGAAAGTTCATTAATCAGCCGGGCTTTGTGCCCCCTAAATTGAAAGGTTAAATAATCCTCTCAGGAATATTTCTCGGCACCGCCGCCAATTGTCCGGAGAGAAGCTGCCATTCACCGTGCTCCAGATCGGTGACAGGGTATTTTACCACCGTTTGGGCCCCAAACAATGACGGACAAATGGCCTGGCTCACAAAGAAACCTTTTAGTACACGGATGGAGAAAGGACCACAAGCTTTGAAGTGGGGTGGGGGAGGTGGGGAGAGACTGTGCGGAGAAGAAGGAGGAGGAGGAGAAGGAGGTGGAGGAGGAAGAGGAGGAGAAGGAGGAGGAGGAGACTCATGCACTGGGACATGTATATTTTATTTGCATGTTTATTAGGAGATTGGCCAAATGTTTATATATATCTCTATATATATCTACACCTCTGCCAGGGCACGGCACCGGCTGCCCCCACAGTAAGCATATGCATAGTTACACATACATTTATACATTAATCTAAAAACAAACATTTGCAAAGCCTGTAAAATCAGAAGATGAACAGAACTAAAGCACAGTTATATTTATTAACTAATACATGGGGGAGCCTGACAAACACCAAGGTTTTAATTTTTACTCTCATTCTGGATGATTTACAGCTTCCTTTCTCTCACTTTAATCTTTATGTCATCTACTGATCATCCCTCACCATTGCATCCAAAAGGAGGAAGTACCCCCGTCTGAATAACTTTCTTAGGGGAGCATTCTTAATAGGTATTTCTTGATAAATAGGCTCTTAAAAACATTTTTGGAAGTGATTTTTAATCACAGCTAAAATGGAAGTAAACATGGGAAAAACTTAGTTCTGCTGAATAATATGCGATACCAAGTGAACAGTGTATTGGTTTGCTAGAAGTGAGTTTTGGGGTACATTTTAAATAGATAATAATTGAACTTCTTTCCTTTAAACTGCCCAGCAGCTGAGCTTCAGCATGCAGCAACCTTCTCTAACAGACAATTTCACAGAAGCACTTTCCTTACCTTACCAACATGCCAACTGCATGTGTTAATGTTTATCCATTTTCTCATAATTTTTTCATGTGCTCTCCATTAAAGAGCATCATATATATTCAGGAATAGCAGTTATTTGCACCTAGATTCATGATGAGTGACATTCATCCTGAATATGCCCTTGTGGAAATGTGAGACAGCTTGTATACAACCCCTGACAAACAAAAGCTTCTCCATGTCCTTTTTGCTCACCTCTTTTTAAAAATTGTTTTCAATTCCATAAGGTTTTACTTTAATATGACTTAGGACTTCCTGAATAGTATACAGTGTCTAAAAATGGATCAGAGCATATCAGGTTTCTGCTCTCTCACACCATATAAATGTGCTGTTGACCAAAACAGTTTCCTCCAGACCAACTCTTGAGTATCTCAGCGCTATAATTTTTCCTCTCTTTCCTTCCTGATGCCACCATCAGAAAATCAGAAGCAATTTAACCAGCTCTCATCTGGCATCAAAACAACTCAGACAGAAGCTGGGTATATCAGGTATCAAATCCAGGGCAATTGATTTTAAAGAAGGAGATATTTCATGGTTATTGCACAGTCCACAGAAACCCTCCAGTGTCTGTACCTCCTGCACAGGTGCTCATCAGCACATTTTTTAAGTGCCAAAAGAAGTTATAAAAATTCTTTAGAAAAAGAATTAACTGCATAGTCAAGAAACAACACAAAAATACCTTCTGTTGGCTACAAGGGGAACAGAGACTACAACGGAGAAACTGCAAGTTTGTGGGGAGCAAAAAGAAAAAAAGGAAAAAAAAAAAAAAAAAGACAAGCCACTTTTGGACACAATTGTAAGAAACTCTGAACCAGGCAGTGACTGTCCTTCCCCTGTGAATTCCTCATCTACTCTGGTGTAAAAACAGTGCCTCTTCCTGACTACCTGACCACCCCACACCGGACAGCACTTCCACCATGCCACTCCATGCCAGGCAACACTGCACTGTGGAGACGCCAAGGACCTGGGAAAGGGCCTTGCCAGGCGAGACAGAGTGCCCATTCCTTTATGGGAAAGCTTCCTCTGCCCATTGCAGAGCTGCTCTCACAGCTGTTGGGGTATGTTTGTCAATGTTAATCTAACCCAAATTCAACATTCAAAAACGAGTCAAAATTGAAGGCCCAACTTCACTCCCCTGTAGCCAAACCTGCAGTGGGATGCCTCCTTCTGTAGCCTCGGTGGGTGGCACAGCATGTGTTCACATACAGTGCACCTCACACACACTTCTGAGGCTTCTCTGAGAGCACCTGCTCATGGCTCTGTGTTCCTCACCACTCTGTGCGGGCCCTCGGCTCCTTTAATTCCTTTTATACTTGATTCCTCAACACTTGATATCAAAATCAGGATAATTCTGTCACGGGGATAGAAACTTTTCTATATACATGACAGGACCTAACAAGATGTATTAATATCATTGACATGATAGACCCTCTTGGAATTATATCAGTGAATATTTTTAGGGAACCCTAATCCGTAGATTATTAACATGATCGAGCATAACTTGAGGAAGTTACTGTCTTAGCGGCACGAGCTCTGGGCTGCTGTGACACATGAATCACCAGCAAGATGAACCACGCAGTGCAAACAGATTTGCTGACTTTTCCACTTTGCAATACGAAAATGCACCAAAATCCATTTTATGGCATTTATGTATATTATGTGATTTTGATTATGTGATTATGATAATGTGATTTTTTTTTTTTTTTTTTGACATATTAAAATGTCTGTTAAATCTGCAGACGATTTTTGGCTTCCTGCAGAATTTTGAGACTGGTTCAAAGGTCTAACAAAACTTGACAAAGATACCTTCATATCAAGTTTGGAGAAATTCTGGAGGAATTCTCAGAATGTAGGAACTTTAATATGAATATTCATATATAGCACTGACTGCAGAAAGAGGACACAGAATTTTTTTTTTTCTCAAATGTTTTTAAAATGCATTGGAAACCTCATTTTAGCTTGAAAATTCTATCTTCCTTATTTAGATGGTTAATATTTAAAATAATTACAACAATGTAAATGCTTGTGTAAGTTATGTTTTCAAACTAAAGGAAAGAGAGGTAAAATTTTTAAACTGAATTTGTAAGCATTAAAGAAAAAAAATCATCTTAATTCTTTCCCTTAAAGAGAATTGCGGTTGAGTATATGAAGAGGAAATATTTCAGCAGCAAACTTTCCCTGATTATTCTTTTTGATTAATTAACCACTCACTCAACAGCTTTGGTATTTCACAAAAATAACCCAAACCTATCTGGTTTTGGGTGTGCTGGACTGGAAGGACACATGTTACCAAATGTCATGCAGTGCACAAAGATTGTCTGAGGCATGTGGGGGGGTTAGCTAACCAGAAATTTAAATAGTAAAACATTAACTTCTATTCTCTGCTCTTTTCCCTTTCCCAGTCAGATGTGAAAGACACTGCTTTTGCAGCAAAAATGGTTCTTGACA
Source organism: Sylvia atricapilla (assembly GCF_009819655.1). Classification (NCBI taxonomy): domain Eukaryota; kingdom Metazoa; phylum Chordata; class Aves; order Passeriformes; family Sylviidae; genus Sylvia; species Sylvia atricapilla. The sequence continues at coordinate 11,151,247 of NC_089174.1, read as the reverse complement.
CCACTTCAACGCTCGTGCTGAAGCCGGGGTTCTCCGAGCAATGCCGCTCTCCCAAACACCACAACAACGTCCTTTGGAACCCCAAAATGATAGAAATGTTCAGTCAGCCGAGCTTTCGATTCCACTCTCTCCCTGTTTCCAGACTGCTTCCAGAAATATACAAAAATGAAATTTCTCGTCAAAATGTAATCTCTCTTTAACTCTCAATTTAAAAGCACCTTTTTTTTTGTTTTCTGGGTAGCAGGTGCAGAAGAGCACAAGACAAATAAAGGTTAGAGAAAGCAGAACACTTCCTACCATGGTTACTACATGATGAAGGTAAGTGGCAGTTGATACCAGTGCTACTGGAAGGTTCTACATCCCACCTGAAATGCCCACTCAGGTCCTTGCAGAAAATTTATACAGAGTTATTAATGCTACTTCTTTTCCCCACTGTAATTGAAATACATCTTTTAAATAAAAATTGGGAAAGAACTTTAATCTAGCATGCTTTTGTACTGAAAGCTATAGCATATGCTTTGAGCCCACAAACCTAACAGTTATTTCAGGACCTGAAAATGTCTTTGTTTTCTGAAAAAAACCCAAAGCTATCAGAAAGACTACCTTTTGTGAATATGATTCCTTTACAGTTGGAAAAGATTTGGGGTTTAGGTTTCTAATAGCCTCAAAAAATTTCTGACACTTGAAAGAGAGTGGCAATACAGCAAATTACAATTAGTAGGGGAAAATAAACAGTAAAATCCCTTTGCCCAGCACACTGACCCCTCCGACCTGCTGGCTTTCTCCAGGACAGCTGTGCAGGATTGGCAGCATGTCAGGAGCATCCTGACACTGAAAACCACCTGCAACAGGGGTCAGGTTTGGACAACACAGAGAATTTAAAATCAAAATATCTGCCTGTTGCTGGCCAAGCTCTGCACCAGCTCCTACCCCAGCAATCGGGGCAAGCAACCTCTCAATGGCCAGAAAATCTTCACAAATCTAAGCACCTCCGAAGCAGATAGATACGAGGACACCATCATGCTCTAGGTGTTCATGTGCCCCAAAACTCACAAGAGCCAGAGTTATCTTTACCCTAAATTCATATCCCTGGGAATTCTGAGTTGCCTTCCCTGTAAAATATCCTGCTGAAAGGATACTGAAGCAGTGGCACATGAGGGCCCAGTCTGGAAGTCCAAAAAATGAGAAATATGTGGCTTATTTGATAAACGGACTGGGGTTTTTTGTTGTTGTTGTTTGTTTGTTTGTTTTCTAAAGCTGCTAGAAATAGCCTTGACACACCTGGAGAGAAACTGGCCAGGTGCTGAAGCATTCCAGAGGAGCACACTGATCCCATGGTCTGTGGCTTTGTGTCATGGCCAGTGGAGCCAGCCCTGCGGCCATGTCACAGCCACAGCTGCAAGGAACCCGGGGATTAACCTTCTCCCCAAAATACTCCTAAACACATCCCTTCCCTCACCACTCAACACCTAAAAAAATCTCCAGACATCAAATGCCCTCTCTCTCTCTCAAGTTTAAATATTTTTTGCCAGAGTTGTATTATTTTTAATTTTCCCTTTTCAGAAGTCACACTGTAACAGATAGAAACTGACTTTCAGGGATATGGCTTACATTTTCACTTCAGAAAAAAAGTAGCAGGCCACGAGCAATTCTAATAATGCACACAAAGAAATCTGAGTGCAAGATTTAAACACAAAAGACGCATGTCCCTTCATGTCCTTCATATACAGGGCCACATCAGCCAGTTCCTGGTTCACCTTCCTTTATGTAAGCGGATTAAAAGTAAGATTAACAAACTGTCAAAAAGTGTGTTAAATGATAGGTTCTGCTAATTAAAAATTCTGATGGTTCTAAAGCTCTGTTGGTGGCCATCTTGCTCTGGGAGATTTCACACAGACGAGGTTAGTGAAGGCAAGGCGCAGGGGACGGAGTCACTGTGGCTGGCTGGGGTGGCACCAGGGCAGTAAGGGGCTGTTAAAAATGAGCAATTCCTACAGAAAGAAAACACTCTGTTCCAGTGAGATTTCTGTTTTAACACACACATCAAAAGCAAGAGACGCCTCAGGAAAATAAAAAACCTGCTCTGCTCATTTTAGGGACAAAATTTCTTTACTCAGTTGGTATTTACTGAAGAAGATTCTAACACTTGCACAGTCCGTTCCTGTTCGGGTGCGCTATCCTCATGGCCTCAAAGCGGCCACGTCCATTCCTGTATGGCACAAGCCACTGAGACACGGCAGAGGTAGTGAGATCCGCAGTCATCCCGTTCTCCATCTGACACCAAAACGCTCCGAGGCGCCGTGCACCTCCTCTGGCTGCCCCACCAGCACTGCCATGCACTTCAGGGCCTCATGGCAGAAGTGCCACCTCACACCCGGAAAAAAACAGGGTCTCTATGCGCTGAAGACAGATAAATCTCCTTTTTTTTTTTTTCTCCAGTGATGTCATCTGCTGGGTGGAAATGCTAGCACTGGCAGCAGCTTCAGCAGGCTGCTGTGGCCACAAAGGCCCCGCAGAGCACGGGACGGGAGGAAGGCCGCAGCCGCTGGTCAGCCCAGCCCAGGGCACTGCCCAGATGGCCGGAGCCGAGCCCAGGGCTGCCCACGCCAGCAGCAGAGAGGACAAGGGCTGTCCACTGCGGAATGTGACCCCCAGCACTGCCCCTCCACAGCCTGGGCACGCTGAGGACAGCAGCTGCCACAGGCCGCACAGCGAGGTGGATGGGCAGCAGGTCAGACCTGAAGGGAAGCATTGTATTTTTTAAAGAATAAACTTACGAAACTGAAACGAACAAAAGAAAATCATTGGGTGCCTTCTCACAGGTTTTTCCACCAATTTTTTAACTGTTATTTAGAGTTTATCTTTTTTGTTCGTTAGAGGGCTATAACCTGTCCTCCACTTAAAATGCATAATAAATATCACAACATTTATAGTTCAAATCTGAAGCGACAAGAAAAAGAGAATGAGAAAGAGCCAAGCGCTCCGAGGGTGAAAAAACACTGCTGTCATTTAGAGTGGAATGGAGATGTGATGGCATGTCTTGTGGAACACGGGCCATGTTTCTCTGGGTTTGTGGAGCACCTGGCATTTAGGAAGTCAGAGTTGTAAGCTAAGCTTCCTCACAGCCCAGAAAAAAGAGCTCAACAAGGCCTCCAAACGCCTTGTGCCCAAAAAAATCACGCATATCATCACTGATACTCCAGCAAGCCATGATCAAAACTGTTTATCCTGCATCTGTCAAATAAGTCTTTGTCCTGTTATTTGATTGACAATAACCCCTTTAATAAACTTTAGTGGGTATGAACCAATTTACTGCAAATAGATATCTACACAAATAAAACTTGAAATACATTTTGACAAATACAATTGCCCTTCTCTGATGTAGGAGAAATACAGAGAGCAGTCAGGATGAAAATGATCTGTAAAAGTTTTAAATCACTGTCTTAAAGAGGTTATTAAATAGTATTTTAAACCACAGCAGGAGTTGTATTTTTCTGCTGACTTGGGGTGGTTTTTTTCAGAATAATTTTAGTTAAAAGAGTTGAAAGAACAAGTTTAAAGAGAGTACTTTCAGCCACTTATAAAGCTTTGATTATCCCACAGCCCTTAGATTTAAGCTTCATTGAATGCCTTATGATAATCTTTTTTCCATCAAAAGGCAAATTAAAATATTCCACTTACAATCCTTTTTGCCATTTCCTCGTAAGATTCCTCGTGCTAGCAGCCTGTTTTGGTTGGAATAAGATGTTTCTGCCCATACAACAAATTATTTGCAATGTGCTCAAATTTGTCACCATGGCCAACGTCAACAAACCCCACCATCATCCCCAAGAGCAGAATGGGTTTGTTATTGAGTCATTGTTTGAGTGGCCCTGCATGCCGTGCAGGGGCTCTGAGGAGTCAATAGATGGCAGTCCATCTCCTAGGAAAGTGACGGAAAATGAATGAAATAACCGAAAGCCTCATAAAGGAGAGAGGTGGAAGGCTGTGTGATTCTTCACCAGCATTCACAGAAATTAACTAAGAATATATATACTTTATAGAACACAAAACATTTGGACAAACACTGTGACAGCTCTCTGTGAATGGTGCCAAAACCTGATGTATTATCACAAAACTGAACACCCGAGTTTATCTGCAAGTACACGGACCTGCATTTGGGATGCTTGCCATCAAGTTACCAAAACTAGTTTAAATCTAGAGGTTGTATCCCTAGCTGAAGTCCTGGAAAAGCTCTTCTGTAGCCCCCAACAGCTGGGCAGCCTCTGTGGGCCATGACAGCCACAACAGCACTTTTGTTTTAAACACGTATTTTTCTTAATGCTGCTATCCTGTTTGCACCGAAATAATTATTCTACAACAGAAAAATTCTAAGATAATTTCTAAGGTGAAATACTACTGTGCTGATATGCGAGTAAAAAATCTTGGTTTTTTGTTATAATCCTATTATATATATATATACACACACACACATATAAAATATGTAGTTAACATTATATACAATTCTAACTTAGAAGTTTATTTCTTGCCAGGACATTATCTACTTCTGCTCTGCTTCCGGTGCAAAAGAGAATATTTAAAGGGAATAATAAAAAATAAATTTTAAACAATTCAGATAATGCAATTTCCTTTAATTTATTTACTGCAAATATTAAACACATATTTAACCATACAAATTTTTAAATTTCAGGCTTAACCCAACTGCTAATGTAACTTTGAGTCAAAGGTACTCTTCCCATGTAAAAAATAAAGGCATACAAAACATTTCCCACATGTCAGATGTGTATTATTTGCCGATAATCTGCAATTCACTGCATAGTAAAAATCTATTTATCAGAAACTAGGGCCTGATGCAATACCAATTACTCTGTGAGTGTCCACATTTCAACACGTTTCAAAATTTCCCTAAAATGCACCATAAATTTCCAAATGGATACTTTTAATAACATTCCCATATTTGTAACCACTTCATTTTCTAACAAGGAGTTGTTTTGACACCTTTTCTTAGCTTTACTTTACATTAAGTATAAACCCTAAATGCTTTCTACAAAAACCACAGAAATAATTTACTACTTCAAGATACCTCAAATTTTGCCCTAATACAGCACTTGGTCAAGTTTAAGCGACTCCTCACTGTTTTTTACAGACATAAATATTTTTTATGTGTTGATGGAAACTCACTTTTTGAGGAATTTTCAATGGCAGGTGAGACTAAAATTAAATCACATCTTTTATTTCAGTAAAAAACAGAACCCAGGATGCTACTGCACCAAATATTTCTATCTGATTATTAAGTGTTATAAACATTTCAAAAATCGTTTTTCCATGCACCCTTAGGGATTTTAATGAAAGACAGCATTTAACCTTTTCCTTTATCCAATTTAAAAACAAAACAAACCAAACAAAAATACTCAGTGAATGCACCTTTTTTGCTCATAATGTTTTTCTTTAAAAAAAACCAAAACCAACCAAACCAACAAAAAGTCTTTACCAAATCTGTTTAAAAGTAAATTCTCGAGAAGGGTGGAGGATTTCCAGAGCAGATCTTTGTATTAGAATCTTTATGCACAAAACACAAATGAGGGGTTTTAAGCGCAGATTTTTTCTATTCATTGAATTTTGAAGAAAAAAGCAGAAAAAAGAGCATTCCACTGCCATGAAGAGGTGGACGCACAAATAATAAAGCACATCCCATCTACTGCTTCAGAGAAGAAGCCAAAGATCCAAAAAGAAAAGTAGTAGAGAAACTTTTCTACTTTGTTTAGAGCAGAGAACAGGGGCTAATTATCTGAAACAGCGAAATACATGTGAGGCCGATCTGGGGAGCAAAACCAGCAAAAGCTCAAAGCAACAACAAACGCCTGATTTTTAAAGGTGTTTTTATGTTTGACAATTTTAGAAATTAATGTATTTAAGAACTGTGACACCAATCTAAGAATTTGTTTTTACTGGTTAAATACTGTACCGGGTTTCAATATTAAATTTGTATGCATTTTGTTTTATTTTTATATCTATTTTACATATGAGGAAAAATCTTAAGTAATAAACTGGTACAGTTTCACAAAGTTTTATTTCCTTATTTCAGGGATTAACAATCAACTAAAGCAGGCCAAACAAGCAGTCACAGCTATATCCTGACTAATTATAAATTATATGCAAAAAGTTTATGAGGTGTTTTTCCTCAAATTCATGTCTCCACTGTAACTGATATTTATTTCACTCATCTAAGAAGAAATCTTTGTCACACAGAGTATCTAATTACCAGCATCTGGGACATCTGAGATGGGATTACTGCTTCTGCTATGCATCCCAACTTAAAATTTAACGCTCTTTCTATGTGTAAATGTGGTCACTGAGAGAAGAGAGGCAAAGCATTAATTTAATTATAACAGTATTAAAATGAAATCAGAAGTTTTAAAGATGCTTAAAGAGTAGTGACAGTGTTTCATCGCCTTCTTCAGTTCAAAAACTCTTCAGATGTTTATTATCTTCTCAGAGAAGATGCTTATCTATATTTTATGGTCAGCAGTTCACAGAGGAGTAAATAGGTTGGGTGTAGAAGAAAATAAAAAAGGTGTTTCTACTTACTGTTAGGTGATACTGCCTCCATATTTCTGGGCAAGCCTGGAAAATAAAAATATTGATCAGCTAGGAGCATGAAACAAGGTGCTTTACAGCCTGTTGGTTTTGGCATAACACAGTATCCACTGGTGTCGGTCACAGGAAAATAAGAAGCTTAACTGAAAGGGTCTGCATTTCAGCTTCAAAAACCCGGCTAGACAGTTTAATTGAATTTTACACTGGTTTAACACACTCCCTGCCATTGTCAGAAAGCCAGTAACAGTTTTCTCTCTGCCCTTTTTCTCCGAGGGGCAGAAGTTTGGGAGAGCAGTGTGCTCGTGACTGTAGGAAGCATTAATGCTGCAAAACAAACAGGGGCAGATTTAAATTCTACTTTTCTGATATTTTAAATTTACATAACGCTCTAGAAACTAAATCACAAGGTACTTTCCTTGCATGTAGGAACAGAAATATTTTATCTTTTCTGTATGTATCTCTTTCCTAATCAAAATATAATTGTTACATGTAATAATCCTCAGCAGCCTCGTCAGACGAGTTGTAAACAAGAACCATAACAGATTGCTTTAATGTTGCTATTTTTACAATGACTTGCTTGATTATTTTTTTTACTTTTTAATTTTTTTAATTGCCAGACTTTCACATGAAGCGCAGCCCTTTGAAAAAAAAATTCAGAGTAGATTTTTGAGTCAGAGCAGTGACACAACTGACCTGAGGGACACATGAGAGACGGTAAAGAGGAAAACGTGGATCTTTAAAACAAAATCAGAACATGTTGGTGGTCACTGAGGCTCAGATCACTATCTCAGGGGTTCTTAATGCCTTTACAAAATGTACAGTATTTCTGACGGCCCCTGAGCCACAGACAGACATGGAAATTGTGGCACTTTTTGTCATTTTGGTGTACGGCTTCTGCAGTGGAGGGCTTTCACTTCTCTTTAGAACATTTACCCTCTTATTAGAATAGCTCCATAGTCATTTCAACAATTAGCAACTTAGTTTGCCACCCTTCATTTTAAGTACTTTAGAAAGAAATATAGTATTCCACAGCTTCTCCATAATATGCTGCAGCTGCAGTTTCAAACACTGAAGCCTCATGACTACTTGCAAATGAGTACTATTAACATTTCTTTAGATTTTGAATAAATTTTTCACTCATGCCCAAATTCTTGCCTTCTTTTATTTTGACAGAGCATGTTAATTAAAAATATCCACACCACAACCAATATCTCTCAAAATAAAATCCAAGTTTTTGCCAGTCACCCTGTGGCACATACAGTGTGTTTTTCCCAGATGTGATGGAAATTATATTATTTATTATTCATTCCACCAGTAACATAATTGTCTGCAGAAAAATCTACAATCTGTTCTGTGTAATGGTTCAACATTTCTCCTCTTACTCAAATATTGTGTGTAAATATTTGAGTTTTGTATTAATATTTCTATAAAGGAAATGTGTGAAGGACATCACATTCCTCACCAAAGATCTGACAGTTTGAACACACTCAAGCTGTCTTTGAGCACAAACAAAAGGATTTTCCTTCTTCCCCAATTTAGTCAGGGTTCAGAGAGGCAACATATAAACACTCTGTAGCCTGTAAAAATATTGTGCCAGAGCTCTCAGCATCTCCCTCAGACCTGAGGTTTCAGCTGTGCAGGACAGCTGTGCTGGTCTGACTCAGGAGTAGCAGGCATTTATTTATACATTAGTTCTGGATAGTTTTCGATTACCACAGTGTGCCTGGGCTAATATGGTTGAACAATTGCAATCAGTGAGTTGTCCTATACTGGCAAAATGCCACTCTGTGGTATGACCTTTACTCACACGACTGCTATTTAATAATCGTCATCATCATCAAAATTACTTTATTTTTGAATAATTATTTGGTTGGGATTTTTTTCTGCTCTGGACACAAAGATATCACTTTGAGCAAAAATCTGTGGCTCTGAGTGAGAACCACAGTTGGCAGAGCTCTTGTCAAAACCTTGGGAGAGGCACAGCCCCAGCCCCTTCGTGGTGCTGTCCAGAGGTAGGTTTTATCCTCGGGGATATTTTAAGGGTGAGGGAAAAGCAAAAGAAGGTAAGGACGAAGGGAAGGTTAAGCATATTCCTTCATTCAGGTAGTCACTTGGGTAATACTGCTCACCATTATGAAGTGGGGTACAACAGCTGAGGAGGGGGTCACTGCTAAACAACAGCTTTTTAAAGATGATGCTTTTAACCAGGAACCTCATTACTTTGCATCAACTCAGGGTTTATTGTCTGCATCTTATATCGTGGAATGACAAATAGTATGATTAAAAATTACTATCAAATACTGGCTTCCTTAAATGAAGCAGAGAGGTTTGCTATGGAAGAGAGCATAGCCAAACACAACCACTGCCAAACCCATGATTTTCCTTATTTATTTAAAAGACCCATGAATGGCCCTCGTTTAAAGAAAAGCCCTTGTGGTACCTAGCTACTATGGCAGCGTGATGAACTACATTAAAATAAAATTGCATTTATTTCCTGCCCCAGTAGTCTGACCTTACTTGCATTTAGATGTACCAGCACAAAAGGTGCCTTCTCCAGAGGGTACTGCCACTGCCGCCGCGCGGCCACGGAGCGCACGGGTGCGGAGAGCACCTGCCAACACACCTTGGGCCGGGCGAGCGCCATTCCCCCAAACCCACGTCTGCTGCCACCGACCACGTCCACTCAGCGTGGAAGGGCGACCACTCGTGCCTGAGGCTGACCCAGTGCAGGGTGCCGTAATGGGAGAATCGAGACTGGGTGCTGCGCATTTTGACCCATATTGAATTTTATCAGGTGCTAATTATTGTTTTACCAGAACAACGGCTTAATGCATCTGTTGTTTAATTCCCACTTCCCTATTCTCCAATGTGAACATCAAAGAAAATAAAACACTCAATCTCAAACAGCCCCTGACAGCAGACCGGGACTCGAGAGCTCAATAGACGAGGCCCTTGCCACCAGTTCTCATATTTCCACAACAATGAGCAAACACAAAACCGGCACTAAGCGGCCTTTCCTCCTTTCCGCTCCCCTCGGCCGGTCGTCTGCCTCGCGCCGAGAGGGCCCTCGACGGCGGCGCTGCGGGGCGCGCGGCGCGGGGCGCGGATTAGCCCCGCTAACATGCGAGCGCCGGCCAAAGGCGAGGAAAAACCCCACTACTGTATTTGGCGTATGAATAACCAAAATGCACGCGCTGACAGGAGACCGGGACGGGCCCGCGGCTCCCCGGGAGAAAATGTAGCTGTGATGAGTGACAGGGCTTTCAGGAAATATGTTCACAATCACAGACAGTGAAGGCCATGACCTAGATCGTTTAAGAGCTTGTCTTGTCAAATTATCAAAAGCTTCTTCGTCTCTGAATAAAGAGTGACATAAGTGAGTGTCAGAAAGCTGCAGGCTGACAAGCCAAGCATACAATAACAGCATGCACGTCACATACTTGCCGAACACCGCCACGGCTAGCGGCAAATCTTAATGAGAGCGCGGCTGGCCCAGGAGACTTGGGTCCCTGCTGGCATAGCTACTCATCTCGCAAAAATCCTTCAGCTCCGAGTCAGTTATGGTCTGACACGACGACTACAATTACTAAACACAACTTTTTAACAGAATCCTCTGGTGCTTTGTCAAAGAGGCAGCGGCTGCTTGGAGCTGCCCCGCTGCAAGCCACCACAATAAAACAAAAGATTTGCCAAAACACACACTTTTCATCACCTCCGCATGGGAACTGCCGCGGAAAACACACAATGCTTCCCTTCAAAACCACTCCTGCACAAGCAGATGTCGAGACCTCTCCCCACGCTGCCAGCGCAGACAGCCGCTGGTGCCGGGCGGCCAAAGCTGGGTAACTGCTGGAGTCACCCTGGCTGTTTAGCATGGCTGTATGCTCACCCTTGGGTGGATGTGGACAGCCAGGGGCGTGAAGGGTGGGGCAGGACACTGGGGAACTCATGAGAAAGAGAAAACATCCTGCTTTCTGCCCAGGGGAAATGGGCCACATGGATGCCAGCTGCCTCCATGGAATGATCCCAGCACCTCCAGCTTCATCCCAGTCCACAGCAGTATGCCAGAAACAACAAAGGCAGACGGAACCTCCCTGGAGCAAAGAGGCCAGTGGTAGTTTGCACGTCCAGAAAGTTGTCAGAACATGCAGAGAAGATGCCAGTCGAAGCACCCAGCTGGTTCATGGGAAGGAGTGCTGACAATAAGGGTATTGGGGCATTTGCATGGAGCCATCAGACACAGCGTGGCTGTAGGGCATCAAGCACCTGGGCACTGCTGTCTGCACCTGGGGGAGCCCTCCAGTTCACTGAGCACCTACATGCTGGTTTTCCCAGGTAAACAGGGAGACATTGCCCCCTCTGCCTGCTCCCTGCTGCATTCTCTGTTCATGGAGTCCTTCTCCCACCCAGCCACCTGCTGGCAGGTGAGGCTGCACACCAACCACGAGGCTCATGACATCCACCTGACTGTCACTGAAATCAGTCAAAAGCAGCTCCTCTGATGACCCTTCCAAAGAAACCATGTGAGGCCAGTTGCCAGTTGCCAATCAGTACACTGGTTTCTTCCAGTGTAACTCCAGCTAAGAGGACTCTGTATGTTCTCAGTGCAATCTCAGGAGAAGAGACTGATTTAGCATATCATAAATGTATGACCCTAAAATGTTTTAAGTAACTTTGAATGTTTCCTAACCAAACTAGGTGAAGCACCCTGAACTGCCTTACATTCACTTCTGGACCAAAGTATCTATCTGACAGACTGTGCACAAGAGCCTGTTCTGCACCCTTCTGTGTTACAGTAAAAGGGAGTAAACTTGCTGAGAAAGAAAAATCACAACTTCCTTTGAGCATCCAAAGCATTTCATAACATATGTTTGATAACAAGAAGACGAGGATTTCCCTGTTTCACAAGGAGTCACCTGGCAAAGAAAAGGGATGATAGCTACAAGATGCTTCTGGGGAGATCTCAGGTGGTCACAGGAGAAAACTTTCCATGATGAGAACAATCATCTCTTGAGGGAAGTGGTGGATTCCCCCAAATGGGTCACTCTTAGGATTTGGCTGGGGTGTCTTGTGTAGACCATGCTTTTGCCAAGGAACGTTGGGGATGATGCAGAGATGATCCATGAAGTCCCTTCCAGCCTGGTGCTGTAGGATTCTGTGATTTCTCTTCCATGAACTGCTCCGATTTCCTCTGGAAGCAGAGGAGATTTGCATCCCTCAGTAAGGAGCCTCCAGGTCTGCTGCAGACTGCACAGAGTCACCTTGGACTGTCTCTTCCCAACCTGGCTTCTATTGCCTTCATCAGGTGTACTGGAAGAAATGATGAACAACTGATCCCTGACCACTGTCTCCCGTGACAGATGATTTTGAAGCTCTTTACAGACCCTTCCCTCTGTCACCTCCCTTGCAGGCTGAGGGATACAGAAAACAGTAACCAAAACTGTGTCCAACTGTGTCCATATACTCCTGCTTTCCTGATGATTCCTAGCATTTCACTGGCTTTTTTTTTTTTTTTTTTTTTTTTTTTTTACAGCTTGTGAAGACTAAACTGATTTTTTGTGGAATCACATATCATAACTGGAATCTGAGCCCTGAACAGTAAAATGCAGAACCTGTTATTCCATATGCCAAGATGAGATTATTTTACTTTACATTGATTGCCACTCAATTTCAATTGCCATTTTATTGTGTTCTCCCTCTGATTCTTACAGTTCCTGGAGAGTTCTGCACAGCTGGCTCACCGCTCTGACTCTGTAAGTAATTCAGACTTCTCAACAAATCTTGTCACCCCATTGTTCACTCTTTTCCATGTCACACTAGCATATCCCACCTTTATCCTCTTACTCCATGCCTGTTTAGTTTGCTTGAAAGGTTTTGGTCAGGAACTTTGTAAAACACCCTTTGGAATTTGTAGACTGTGTCAACGGGATCATGTTTACACACATGCTTGTCAACCTGCTCCTTTGAAGAGCTCCAGAAATTCCTGAGAAGTGGGATTTCCTTTACAAAAGCAGCCTTGAATCCCCCCATGTATATTATATTTATACACCCACCCCAACATGCCACCATCATGGTTCCTGCCTCCTGGCTTGGTGCACATGTGCAGCTGGCAATGTGGGGCCCCCAGCTCTCCCTGGAACATCCCCTACATGTTGTTCTTGCATTAGCAACTCAGTTACCACTCATGCACCAAGCACGAGGTTCTGCTGCCATCACTGGCTAGGCCATTTCACCCTCATGCTCCTCTGCAGCTTTACCAGTCGTTACCCAGTGTTGGTAATGGACTAGCATTCACAGATTCATAGGAACTGTCACATTCTCTTCCATTTGATACCTTGTCTGGTGCTCTCCTCCTCCTCCTTTTGCTGAAAGTAAGGTTTCAGCATGGGAACATCCCTGGTTTCTTCTACTATAAACATCCCAGATGTTCATAGTAGAAGAAAATACCTTTAGACCATCAGCAGCAACCTTGTCCTGTACAAGAGTTCCTTTCGTGCCTTGATCACCTCTTGGCTTCTTAGGCTTTCTGCTCTGATCTCAGGAAAGATTTACTGCTAGTTTTGGCTCCTTTGCCTTTGCCCTGCCATGCCATCTCTCTCTCTGAGGACTGGGCAGGTGAGCTCCTGCTCTGATACCCCAGTATTCACACAGGTGAATGACACAGGTAGCCTCTCACCTCCTATGCAAGAGTGCACAAGAACTGCCTGAAGTTTCAAAGAAAAACTTTTTTAATTTAAGGTGGACCTAAACGAGCAGAAAAAAACACATGCTGTAATGTTCCTGATAACCTGCACGGCTCAGATAGGATTTAAATGTTTGTATGATACAGCACTCATGATTCTTTAAAGAAAAGAAAATCAGTTTATGAGAACTGGTGTCATAAAGTGCGTAAAAGAGAAGAGATGGCAAAGAAAAGATGCTTCATCTCTGATTGCAATTTTTTCTCATTTCCTACCAGAATGAGGGTGAAGAAGAGTACAATTCACATTCTATAAAGGTATTGTGGGAACATTAGCTATAAGCAAAAGTACATCTGGAACACATTCAAATATTCTAAGAAATAGCAACTCCCAAGTATGCTGTTTGTCCTTTGCATATCTCAGGTACCACAGTGATGTGCTCTTTGACCAAACAGAAGAAATAAAAGCAGGAATGAGACATTTAGGAAGAGATTCAAATATTTCTGAGTTTAAAAAGTTCAGTGTTTACAGAATCCCACAGGTATATTTGAAAAACAAACATATAGGCCATATCTATAGATAGAAACTGAAGTGTGAATGTATGTCAAAATTACCACAGTTTGCCTTTTATTCTTTTTTGTGTTCAATTCAAGAGAAAAAAAAATCCTAAAAGCTTGACTGTTACATATAGGACTGAATTTTGGGGACATATAAAACCACAATAACATAGTGATGAAAGAAAGAGACGACTACATTTGTTCTCCCTTTAATTTTTCTTCTGTATTTTACTTTACATCTTGGCAAACACCAAGCTTCTCTCTAATAGTATTTTCACTGATTACTATCTGATCATAGTAGAAAAAACATAGATCTGGAACTCCTGATGCATCAGAGTTACTCTTTACTTCTTCCTGGTACACTCGCAGATACTGCGTCTCCTGATTTCAACCCACCTACATGTTTCATTCCCCAGGAAAAAGGACGTTTTTGTCCACCACAGCTAAACTGAACCAAACTAAAGACCAAGTGCAGAAAATGCTTTGGTTTGTTTTCTTTGAACCATTCTCCATGAAAACTCTGATAGTGTAGAGCAGTGACTAAAAACAACATCTTATATGCTTATACAAATAGGCACTATGCAAAATCAAAGAAATAAGAAGAGATTGTAGCCATTGCAAATTCAGTTTTTGGCAGAGCCAAACCACCATGCCTGATCTCTGTGCCAAGGGCCATACTCACATCAGCATAGTGGCCCTTCATGTCACAGCGGTTGCAGTGTTTGTTCCAATAGGCTCTCTCCAGGCATTCCTTGAAATAGTGCCCGGGCAAGCAGCAGTTCAGGCAGAAACGTGCCGGGCAGCTGTGCTGCAGATGGTCTCTTCCTGCACACAGACAGCACGGGGGAACTTTCTGTGGAAAAAAACAAACATAGAGTCATGTTAAGTGACAACGTTTCAATAGACCCTTCCAGCCCTGCTGCCCCCACACGGGGGTGTGTCAAGGGTAGCTGGTGGGCACTCGGCTGCCGTCCGGACTCACTGGCACAGCCTCATGACTCACACAGTTCAGCACCTGGAGTGACAAATATAACATGCAGACAACTATTCTGAGGCCAAATCTGTATCTCTGTAAAGCCAGTTTTCCCAGTGAGTGAGTGTATTTCCCCTCGGGGGTTGCGTGGGATGTTGTCATTCTGAGTATCCTCGTGGGTAACAGCCTCAAGGACTGAGAGTTTTACAGATTCTGCTGTGGGAGTTGATAAATCCAGGCTGTCATGCAATGGCTCCCACTTCTTGAAGTGTACTGACTGACTTTTAATATCCTAACCACAGGACAAACTTTTGGAATATTTGGCATCTATCTGAGCTTCTTAAAGTTAGCTCCAGTTTTGTCTTGTCCACGGTTTTTAACATTGTTCACATCATGGCTCATTATACTTTCTGCTTTCACTCATTTGCTAAGGCTGGAGCAATTTTCTCCTTGTTGAAAGTACAATTGAAAAATATTTTACACTTACTGTTTTACCATATGAAAAAAAAAAGTTTCTTTTTTGGCATTTGATTTTTTTTTCTCAGTTTAGAGCCACATAGTTTAGTGGAAGTTGTTCCTGCCCATAGCAGGGGGTGGAACAAATCAATCTTTAAGTATCTTCCATTCACAAACCATTCAATATGATTCTATATTATATAATTTTGCATGTTTTTCTTCTATAAAAACAATAAAAGCAATGACATTGCCAAAGGGAGGAATAATTTTATACAATAAACTGACCTTGTGCAAGCAATCCCGCAACTCAGAACACTGCTTCAAAGAAAGGATAAACCACTGAAACAATGCTTCTTAGAGCAAGCACAAAGTTATATTAGGAAAACAGCTGAATGTTCAAGTGATTTAAGCATTGCATTTACCTTTGGAGTGGGACAGTTCTTGGACAAATGTCCTGGTCTGTGGCAGTTCCTACAAGTAATGTTTTTGTCAGATGTGTAGTACCGCGTGCTGCTGTGCCTTGCGCCCGCATAGTTGGAGATCTGTGCCTGGCGAAACAGAGAGAGAAATGCATTTACCACTTGAGATTCTGTGCTTTGGGAACTGGGAATTATAAAGGTCACTGCTGGCAGTGATCCAGCAGAAATCTAATGTTTCACATGTACGATTTACACACCCAGGTTTGGAATGGGTAATTCTGTTACAGAGAAACCTGCATTGTCTAGAAAAAAAGTTCTCATTTGAACTTCTGCTTCAGGACATTTTTTTTTTTGCAATTTAAAACTGCAGTTGTGAAGCTTTCCCTCAATTAGCCAAGATACTTTTACTCGCTGTGCTATGTCACGACAAACTGAATTTTCTCCAGAACACAAATATAATGAACATCAATTGCAAATGCAAGTTACATATTCCCCTGAACACATTCAGGCAAACTGCTTGGACCAAGTACAATGCTCTACAAGTCTGGACGAAATCTGCAATTTGCAATTGTAAAGAAAGACTTAAAAAAGAAAAAGGAGGGGGGGGGAAAGAAGCTGGAAACAACTGTCTCTCTCCCAGTGACCTCACACATACTTTCCACGTAGGCAGTCAGAATTGAAAATCCTATCTACAATTGTCATTGCCTAGTAAACATCGCAACTTTAAAAAAAAAATACATGATTTTTTTGATGAGTGAACAGGAGAGGTATAAAAATACCATTTCTCCTCAGGGAAAGAATTTGTTAATTTTACTTGATTGTACCATCTGTAGTGGACATTGGCAAGAAAAAGGGAAGGAGCTGGACACAGGAGTTGAAGCTCACTCCTCCTGGATGCTCCAGCACCTTTCCTGAGAAGTCCAGGCTGCAGTGGCCCATGCTGCCCCTGCGTCGAGCCCAGAGCCACATTCTGCTGCCTCCCAGTCCTGCCTGGGAAGGGGCCCAGACTTCCCTGAAACAGAGAGACCAAGAAGAAAGAGCTGATGTCCACCTTGCACAGTCCGTGGAAACACTCCAGCTCTTGGCATTCCTGTCCCTTCCTGCCTTTATGCCAGCCCCAACTCAAGAACTCCTGTGGGAGGACACTACTAATCAACCCACAAAAACACCACAGAGAGGGTTTCAATCCCATTTACTTTATTCTGCTTGTTAATAAGCATCAAAATAAAGAATTATAGAAAAATTTGTTTGTCTTTATTTACCTCCAAGTCTTTATGAGAGATGGACCAGTTCACATCAATTGTTCCTGAAAAACAAAATTAAAATTAATTATATTTAATTTATATTAATATTTTTCTATAATATGTTCAACATAATGATTACTGCAGTTATTGAAACTGCTAACAGATTTTGATGTACTAAAGCAGAGAAACTAGTTCCATCTTTGGTAAAGGAAAGCTAGCTACTGATCCACTGGGCACCAAATTTGCCTCACTTGACTATCAGCACATGTGCAACTATTGGGAGTTTTTCTGACACCACACCCTTGTCCTGACCCTTGGGGTTTAAATTCAGGTGAGGATTTAATTCTTCCAGAGGTATGGGCTCCAAAGGTCCTGATTCCAGCCATTGGAGTTGTCCTGCATTTGTGGGGATGCCCAGCTCCAGCTCAGCAGCTGCAAGCATGGGAGCACACGGAACAAGTTGCTGCAGAGCATATACTTTTCCTCCTTGCAAATTCACAAAGTCTGTATCTGCAGCCCTGCATCCTGACTGCTGTGTGCCAACACGACTGAGCATAACTTCAGACACCCAGACTGTAAGCTGAGCAAATCTTTTTCCAAACAGGGTTTGGTAATGTGCAATAAATCAGGAAGACACACTGAATTATTGACTGTCACGCCATAACCTTCTCACATGCAGCCTTTGGGCTGGCTGGAGTGAAAAGAAACAAACCAAGAAGGAAATGAAAGGGCAATAAGCTATAGGGATAGGGATGCAGCTAGAGCTGTTAAAAATTCTGCATGTGAACACAGCTCAGCGCTCTGGCTGCGCACACACAGCTGTGCTCCCACAGCAGCTCCTCTCCGCTGCAGGAGGATCCATGTCAGCATAGGTGCTCACCTTACCTGTACTTTACAGCAGGTATGACAACCTGTGGGCAAATTAATCCTGCATCTTTGCAAACTTTTAAATGCAAACTGTCCCATCCTGATCCTGTGTCTGAATCTGAAGCATCCAGGTCACAAACACAAATCACAACATCATCACGATTTACAGACAGCAAAAATTTCTCCGATTTTGATTATACTACTCATTTCCATTAGAACTTGGATGACTACAAATTAAAATTATATCATCTATAATTTTATGTCTCCCTCTTCATTTACTAAAAAGATCTGTGATTTTGGTTGAAGCATGTGATGTAGTATTGGGATACAAAGTATGTCACTCAGGTTCTTTAGAGCACAACACTTGCTTACTGCTGCTCTTCATTCAACAGTCAGGACTCACACCACATGTTCTCACCTGAACAACACCCTGAAGTATTTTTATTTTCAACACTTTCTCATGCCAATGACTGTCACCGAGACATTGTAATGCACTAACTGGCCAGTTAAAAAAGTGATGTGAATGATGTATGAACCTGAGTTGTGGCACACACCAACTTGCCACTGCCAGGACTCCAGCACCCACCTGCACTGTTACCCCGACATCGTTCAGGATTACAGGGAGCATGGATGGGACAGTGTCATGTCAGTGCCTCATGGCAGGAGCAAGTTGTGGGTACACTCAAGAGAAAATCAAAAATTTTGAGGCCTGATCATTTAAAGCAAAGAAATACTGTCATATTTGAGTGCATTATTTATGGGTTAAATGCCTGTTTAGGAAATTAATTCATAAAGAAAAAGGTATTTGTAATTCAAAGCTCTGCCTTGGCAGTCAGCACCGCAAGTGCCGTGTTGCACAGAAATGCACAAGCAGAATGGTCACAGATCAAAATTACCAGCAAATTAACTCCTGTTAATCACTAGGCATGCCCTTCCTGAGGGCAAACCAACTAAGTTTCTCTTCTTCACTGTCAAAATCCCCAGCTTCACAGGGGAAAACCATGATACAATGATTCAAATACTCCTAATACAAGAAGCTAAAACTGCTCTACTCAGAAAATAAATATAAGAGCTTTAATGCTGAATGAAATATTACAACAAAACCTCCCTTTACTAAATCTGTTTGGTGATCTAAAAGTTAATTCTAATTCACAATAGATTACATAAGGCTTTGTTTCCACACACAATAAATTCTCAGACTGAAACAGAGAGTTTTGCTTCTGCAACCAAGGTGAAATCCTGCTGTAGAGACACATAGAAAAATCTGCAACAATATTTCTCGCTGACCACAGTGTTTTGTCTGGCTCTAGATCACAAAATAAATCACAAAACTCTTATCAAATTGACAGATACTCCCCCTTCCTTCTGATTTTGTTTGCTTGTTTGGGTGAATTGGTGTGTCCTGCAAGGCAATCCCAGTGCCCTCCGGGTGGTTCCTGGATGCTCCTGCACTGTCCTGGCTGCTCCCTTGGCTCACTCAGCAGCAGCAGCAACAGCACCTCGGCATGTTTGGGTCCCCTTATGCCATGCTCTCTGTAGCCTGCAGCCCTCACCACCTTCGTTTTTCTCCTCGTCACGCAGCCTCAGGCAGGGGCAGCTTCCCCCAAGGGTGCAGCAGTGGCTTTGCCTCTGGGGCAGGAGGGCAGCTGGCACCCAAACTCAACACAGAATGGATAAGGGACCACAGCTGGGTTCACCAACCCCCTGTGGGCTGCCCAAGGATGATGCTTTCCCACCCACAGACCACGATCTGAGGCTGACAGGGAGACACGCTGTTTGCTGGGAGCTCCATCCTTTGAAAAGCCTGGCACAACATCTGCACCTGATGTCCTCCAAAACCATTGCCAGTACCACAACAGAGCATTTCATGCTTTTTTTAAGGTGGGCATGCACACAGAAGGTGGATTTCTGCCTGAAGGAAGGGATGTGATTGCTTTATTTTTGCATTTGCTTTAGTTTTATTATTACTCTTCAGCAGTTCAAAGACTTATTCAGAAAATCACTATCAAGATTTTCCCCTTTTTCTGCAAAGAAGTTGGCATACACGGAACTTACTTAAGTTACTTACTTACTAAAGCTTTCTGTGAGTTAAATAAAACCAAGAACATCTTTGATATATTTGGGCTTTTAATCTTTCTCATCCTCATTTTTTAAATGTTATCTCCTTTATAAGACTATATTAATTTCTAGACTATGTTTTCTATACTAAGATTAGGATGAATTCCTGTGCAATGATGATATATATTTCTATATTAAAAAAACACAAGAGAATTTACTGTATAAAGTTCTTGTATTTATACTTTGAGAAAATGGTATTGTCAAACTGCAGATCAGGGAAGAAGAGGATGTAAAATATACACCATTTATATGAAAATGGAAGCCCTGCACAAGGTTCTCCCTTTATCAAGTACCACATTTTGGCTGTCCTCTGGCCCTGCACAATGGGATGAATGGCGAGCAACAGCTTTGCTTTTATTTAAAGAAAATTTTGAAAGATCATTGAGATTCACATGTATCCTTCCACCAGCATGAAAATGTAAATTTCTGAGCAGCGCTCGGGGTGAAGCCAGATTTAGGACCACTGTTCAATGTGCATTCAAACCTCCCCTCTTTCATCCCAGACAGGGAGAGGAGGGGAGGAGGGAGAAGGAGGACCAGCAGTCAAAACCTGAAATTGCCCAGAGGAACAATCTGCTTCCACAGAACAAAACACTGACTCAGAATAAAAAATAAACGGTTCACAAAATTTCCTTATCTGCTGTGCTGCTCTATCAGGGACCTCAGCAGCTGATCAGGCTGCCCTGGACAGGCAGGGCAGAGCACTGCTGGACATGGGCTGTGACCTGCCCCAAAATCACACTCGTGTTTCACTCATCAAGGCTGGGAGAAAACACATCCTTACACAAGCTGTGCTGGTCCTGCAAGAGTTTGTGTCATCACCTTCTTCAACAACAGAGAAGCTGCAGAGCATGGACATCGCACTTTGAAAATAAAACACTAAATTTCCCAAAAGAAGACAAGTGGTCATGTGTCCCCTTCCTTCTAACTGGAAAATACATGATAAGATATATTTTATTTTATTTTATAATCAGCCCACTGAAACAGGACACTTCAAGCTGTGGCACAATGATACATGGCCTGAAGGGCAAATACATTTCAAAGCTGGGCTTTAAAAATTGGATTTTGACTGCTAATTAATATAGCATATTACAGAATAGAAAACTCTAATTATATTCTACTGTAAGATTCCATGGCAAGGACTGTTTCAGACATATCTCTGAACAATATTTACCATGCCAGGACACAGCTTCTGTGCTAAAATGCTGGAAGGGCATTTTAAAATTACAAGCTTTAAAATCCCTAAAAATCACTAGATCTGTAAGAATTTCACATTGTGATGTATTGCATATACCCGAAAATTCCTGATTTTGTGTGACCCAAAGCGATTCCAGTCTTATGGTAATGGAGCTTGCTATAATGAGTTTCCCATTTTCTGTGCCTAAGTAGCCCTTCTCACAAAAGAAAAAGGAATGACAGTACACCGGCACAGCAGTCAAGCACTGTCCCGAAACAGAAATGGAGTAAAGCACAGGAATTTGGGTGCCTGTGGATCAGGACACATTGTACATCCTTCCCTTCTGGCAGAGTATTCCAGGAGCGTACAGATAAATGTGTGTGTGTGTCTGCACGGCCCTGTCTGTGAGTGTGTGCACATTTATGGGTAAACACGTGTATGAAGGCCTCCCACACCCATCTCACTGGGCACTTGGCCTGCTGCTGACCAGACACCATGGAGAAGAAGCTGGTCCCGCTTGTGCTGGCTCAGTCTCCCACTTCAGGAGCTCCAGGTCCATCCCAGCAGGGACCTCTCCCCACAGGAGGTGCTCAGTGGCCATGGGGTTGCAGCCCCCTCTGCACACCCCAGCTGCCCAGAGCAGTCCCTTGGCAGGGAACAGCATCAACCCTGGTGTGTTTTTCTTAGACATTTCTAGGGATTTCTCAACTTTTCCTTGATAACAAAGAGATGATTTACTTAAAAACAAAACACCTGCTGTTTAATGGAATACCTGTCAATATCTCTTTAAGACAGCTTTAAAAGAGATCCATAACTCCCGCAGGGAAATCAGTCAATGGGATTGTTGACAGAAGTTCAATTTGAGATATTTTCTCATGGCAAAATAGGCTCTCTTGCCTCTCCCATTCATACCCAAAATTATGTATGTGCCAGTAATGCGCACATATTTTGGCAGTAGAGAAATCCCTGCAACGCTTTATTTTTAGCAACCTTTATCTGCCATTTTTGAAAAGCATCACAAAATCCAACAAACAATACTCAATCTACTTTGAAATTAATTAAAATGTAAGCACTTGACTGAAGCAAAGGCAGAGCTGGCCAAAAGCAAACCAGAGTTCAAACAGGAAAAGAAACTCACACACCTCTGAGCAGCCCTGCAAATGTGGGAAACTCCCCCCACCAGGAGCTGTAAAAGTTACTTTAAAGAAACTTCAGCAGCTATAACTCAGGGAGACAGACTTAACCATCATTGCCAGAGAGGAAAGCTCTAGCAGTTGGGGTAGGACTAGTGCTCTAATCCCCCAGCAGCATGTCTGCAGACGGGGCGCCTGGCTGGACTGGGGTGGCCACTCCAGGGACACCACAGACCATGGAGCACAACACAGATGGAGCCAAGAGCACCTAACCACGCAGAGACGTATTTTTGGTGTTAAAGCAGACATTAATAAATACAGAAATCACTGCAGTGTTAGCGCATCCTGCCGCTCTACTGGGAGTCAGGTCCCTGATGCCACATTTTGGCCCTGTTACCCCAAACAAACTCTGCAATGACCCATCCTGCACCCCCTCCACACACCTGCGCCGCCCTTCTGTGTCTCCCTCAGCTCCATTTATTCCAGCAGCTGTGTGTGGGTAAAACGCCTCATGTACCAAGTCGGAATAAAAATGTGCAGTGAACAAAGCGAAAGACAATTCGGTAAATCATATTTTTGTGGAATATGTGTACCACCAAACTGCTGAAATGCAGGGATACATGCTAAACATGAACACGTAGGGTGCCCTTTCCATTATGTAAGTATGCATAATTTCCTGTGTTTTCTGTCTGTGCTGTAACACTGCTTCCTTCAGCACTGGCCACTGCTGGCCGTGTTAATTCACAAAACTCAGCGGCTCATGATTTTCAAAGCTTAGCGCAACATTTGCAGAACAAAGTAGGTTTTTCTCTCTTTTTGGTGGGTACAAGTATGGGGACCACAGGAACAGTTAAATTCATGGCATGGTTGGTCTACCACACAGTCGGGGGAATTCTTTAAATAGAGCCTGTCACTCTCTTTGCCCATCAATGGGATTTCCTTCTCAAACTGCTGATTCGTTCAGGTACACAACAGAGGAAATTTCAGTTAACCTTTGTTTCACCCCGGGGAAAAATCTGTCTGAAAAGTATAAAGTGAATAGATTAAAAAAAAAAAAAAAAGAAAAAAAGAAAGAAAAGCTGCAGGGTTATTCTTCCTAGTGTTCACAGCAGTCAAAGTTAAACAGAGAAAAGGAGGCAAACATGAACATTTTATTCCCACCAGAGAATAAGGTATAATATATGATTTAGAAATCCCATTGTCTATACTGTGATTTCTAATTTAGAGAAGGAAAGGTTGAACACAAATCTATTGTTCTCATCGGGTGCATCAAGATTTCACTTTTTGACTATTTTCTATATAACTGAAAAGGGAATAATACTTTACTTAGAAGAGAAACCCTTTTTAGCTATTTGATTGAGTTGTCTGAAATACCTTTAAGATTCCAGCAATCCTTGGTGAAGAGAAAAATAATAAATACCAAGTCAGAATTACATGTGAGAAAATGAAAACAGGGATAAAACCAAAAGTACTGTAATAAAATAAAGGGAAATTTCAGGGTTTGTTACTGCCAAAAAAGGTCTTAGACTGTTCTAAGGGAATCATAAAACCCCCCATTTTGAGATACAATTATAATTTCAAAACAGGAGTAATAATTTTCGGTTTCTAGTGTCGTTCATCTGACAAGGTGTCTGCAGCATTTGCTGTGGTAACGCACTGAGTTACTGCAGACCTATGCCCAACAAGCCTCCGCAGAACGGACAGAAGGACAGACAGACACGGAGCTCAGGAGCATGGCCATGGCCTGGGCGTGCAGGGCCGTGAGGTCTGTGAAGCCTGAGCTCCAGTGGCAGAGATATTCCTGAGATGCCTTATGGGATCAATAGGTTGCCAAGGACTGATTCAGTGTCACCAAGGCTATTTCTGTGTTTAAGTGACTGTGATTTTGTCAGGGCTGCACAGCCCTTTCCTAGGCAGGTCATGGTGGGGGCCAGGGCTGTGGTGACTCTGCGGCCACGGGGAACCTTCACCTCTTAATCAGCTCGTGGAGAGGGGTGTCTGTGGCAGTGTCAGCTGCTGGAGCCTGCCAGCCCAGCCCGGCCATGCTGCTTGGGGGATTTGCACGGAT
Organism: Sylvia atricapilla; assembly: GCF_009819655.1. Lineage (NCBI taxonomy): Eukaryota > Metazoa > Chordata > Aves > Passeriformes > Sylviidae > Sylvia > Sylvia atricapilla. The sequence goes on along the minus strand of NC_089174.1, from coordinate 11,126,958 downwards.
CCTACACAGCTGGATACAGTGGTGCTTGGTTAACTGCTGAGACGTGAGCCTGAGGAAGAGCCTCGCTTCACTCCTCACCATTTACAGAAGATCAACAGTTGTGTCTCCTTTGCCAGCGTATTGCATCTTTTTTCACCAACACAAAATGGATGAAATAGAAATAGAAATAAAAAAGACAACGAAGTTCATAGAACCTTGCTCTTGTGGTGTCTGATCTGCCAAAGTCCCTGTGGCTAAAAGAAGCCGTGTAAGGTATGTGCCAACAATGTGACATGTCTTCCTGCAATGAAATCCAGATTTAAAGCTTCCTGGAAATTAATTGCTTCTTGGAAATTCAATGCTTCAGTTGAATCACAAACCTAAAACCATTCACCAGTAGCTGCATCCTGGAGAAACAGCACAGCTCTCTTGATGCTGCCATAAACAATAAAATAGAAAAATAATCCCTGAGTTGGAATAATATTGATGTAGATGAATATCTGAAATTCGTCAAGCTTAATTGGGGATCTTAACTTTTTCTCTGAAATTCCCAAAATCTTTAACCCAGGAAAAAATAAATCACATTTCAATGCAGGCTGAATGCCAGTCTTTGGGTATGGGCCAGAATTTTGGTTCAACTTTCCTTCATGCTGATAAATGGCCCACTGGGCAAAGGCAAACTAAATCATCCCAGCTCTGGTGATTCCTTCCCATCCTCACACTCAGACCAAGCTCTCGGAACACGAGGAGGACTACCACAGGGTGCCTGGGAGGAGACAAGACCCAAAACAGCTCTGAAGGTGGCAGTTCTCAGCACTTTCATCTTTTCCTGGGAGAACTCAAATGAGCTCTAGATAAAAGGACTCCCAAAAAGCCTGGTTAGAGTCAGGATATGGGAAATTGCATTACTCTGAGAGCAGAACTGCAGTTTGAGCTGATGCCGATATGGAGACATTAGAGTGGGTGAAATTCCTAATTTTCCATTTTGGTCCTCCTGATGATTATAGCAGTAGAAATCATAAGCAGGAGGTTCCTCAAAAATACTCATACTGCATGGAATACTTCTCCAATTTGGGTAACAGAAATTAACACCACATCACAGATTTGCCATAATCTCTTTGAAGAAATCTCCCCATCTGCCACGCATCCTGGGTGCCCCTACACATTAAGTCTTCTTCAAACTTGAGCTTTCCAAGAAAAGAGAGCAGTGATGCAGTCACACGGCATTCCTGATAGTGATTGGAAACAAGATGCTGATGCATCTGAGGATGTGCAACAGCACAGATGCTCCGTGAGAAGAGAGCTCTGGCGTAAGCACTCTGGTCTCATTTGGTCTTCCTGCGCTTTTATGATATTACCACCACAGGCAGATCCTTTAGTCCATCCCTGAAACACTTCTGTAGCAGGAAGCATTTGAAAGATCTTCTCAACACCTTGGTCATGGCTTGTAAAGCACATATCAAGATGGTGCAGTTGGTCTTCCAAGAGTCACTAACACAGAAAACTGGTGGGTCCTAGCACAGACGAGGCTCTGCTCTCAAACTGCCATGAAGGACTGTAGATATTTGGAACATAAAAGCAGCAAACAAACAGCACTAGCATCCAGTGCCTGAAGGTCACAAGTTTGAGACTGGTCTTATGTTGGGCTCTGTGGGGTGGAGATTGTAATGCTGCAAAGAATGAGAAAGTATACGATGTCCTTTTCCATTGCAGTGCTAATTTTTTGGTGTTACTTTGTTTTACATGAAAAAGACATCCTTTTAGGAACAGAAAACAACTGGGATGGACATCTTCTCAACATCAGTCTTCTGCTCGCAATAGAAAACAGTTTTGCAGAAACATGCCGTTCTGTACTTGGAGGCACTATTTTGAGCTGATAAAAAAAGAAGTGGCCTTGCCAAAGAACTCTTAAATCTCACTGGCTACAACAGTTCTGTCTTTGCAACAAGGACCACAGCAGAAAAGATGTCACTCTCTTTTCTTCATTTTCTTTCCAAAGAAAAATGGGGAAATGGAAATGTTCTCTCTACAAGCAGCAAATAATAATTCTTGGTGTCAGAATTCATTTTTTGCTTGTTTAAAAATTTCTTAATGCTGCAAGGAGATAAAATCAATCTGAGACCCCAGTTTCATCTCTCTTTCCCGTGTATACCGGCACAGCAGTTTCAACAGTGGGCTGCCGACAACCCCAAGAGCCAGGGGGGTATTCCACTGCAGCATGGGAAGAAAATGCTTTTTTTACCATTAATAAATAAAACAAAACAGTTTTTAAAAATAATGTATACTTGATCTTTCTTTCATTATTTTTTACTTTCTATTTTGTGCGTGCCGTATAACCACAATTGGCACTTCAATGATGGGGTCAAAAGCACCTCCTACAATGCTAAAGACATGGTTATTTATACTTTGATCATTTGTCTCTGTGGTTTTGGTTTCTTTTCTGTTTGTTAAGCATTTCCCCCCCTTTTTTTTTCCTTACACAGATACCACAGCAACAGGAAAATCCCTCTCACTGCTACCAAAAAGCAACTCTTATTTTAAGTATGCTGTTGTAATGAACAAAACTTTCTTCCATATCTACTAAATTTTAGGTTCTCTAGCAATATGAGCTTTTCATACACCTTGGAGCAGCTGCAACTCTTGCCCAGCTGCTGCCAGGCAGGAGGCCAGGAGGGATGTGATCAGCACCACAGTGGGTGCTGCTCAAGTTTTCATAGCCTGTGACATGCCCGAGACGCAGAACGGAACACAGGCACTAGGAGAGCTCACAAGCCTACACTTGATTTTAACCATTTGAATTCTGAGAATTTAACAAGCCTTTACTGAAAATGAATTGGACAACAGCAGTACTGAATAGTTAACCTGCATATAATTAGTTTTAAAACAGCACTTAGGACATTTAATATCACTTCTTCCTGACATCAGTATAAATGGAAGGCATATTATATGCTAGCTCTTCCTACCTAAATTCAAATACTGCGAACCTCAACTTTTTGCTGTTCTAGTAGGAAAACATTATGCACTTCATATTTATATTTTTTTCATTTAATTTATACATTTTGCTTGATTAAAGCTTCTTCTTTTTTGTGTCAATGTTGATTTTTAAATAGCAGTATTCTTTAAAATATGCAGTTATTTACTTCATGTGACTGAGCTGAAGTGAATGTGAAATATTTGTGTTAGTCCAAGAAGGCTGATGCACATCAAAAGTTGTGATTTAAGTTATTCCTTTCTGATAAAGACTCAGTCATCTGAACAGATTTGCCTGTGTACCTCAGGTGAAAGTCCCCTATGCTGCTGCAGAATCACAGTTCTACTTTGCAACAGACTAAATATAGTTTCTATATCACAAATACCTGAAAATCTTTGATTCAGGTTTTTTACCTTCATCTGGACAAGAGGAAGGAATATCTGAATCCATGACTGAAGAGCTAGTTGCAAAGTGGATCCTGCTTCTACCTAGCAACACTGGGAAAAAAAACAACCCATCCTATCACTGAAAAAAATCACCAAGGCCTCATTTAAAATGTGCAATCAACCAGATTTCCTGAGCAGGGTGGTAGCTTGTCAGTTCTTTAAACAAATAATGCAGACACTCTCTCTAACTCACACCATCTTTCACTGGGCTGTGGGCAGGGAGGAGTGAGACAAGAAAAGCAATGGAACACAAGATTAATGTTCCAAGCCTGCAGCCAGGGCACAGGAGCCATCACAGCTCACAAGGGTCAGTCCTGTTCCTAAAGTCTTGATGAACTAGGAAGGTGGAACATTACGGTTAACATTAGGAGAGACACCCCTGAAGGGAGCTGGCACAATTTCACACTAAACATCAGAAAAGCCTGACGAGGCTGTGAAGGAGGAGCAGGAGGAGGAGGCTGAGAACACCCCATGGCCACCCTCCTGCTGACAGCCGGTCCCTGCCTGTGGCAAGAGTGGGACCAGGGTGCAGAGGGTGTGCCACAGTGGTGGCCCCACTGATGTTCCCCCACGCTGTGCAAAGACAAGTCCTGTCCTGCTCAGCAAGTCTCCACAACGGGATGACCCCAACCTGGGACGACGGCACTGCTGTGCGCTCACCAAACACTGTGCTGCCAGAGACTGCACCAGTTTTGGTAGCTGGGTGCCAGATCCAGCCCAGGATCTCTTCACCTGAGCCCGAAGGAAGCCATATCTGCTGGAAGCCCTGCCTGTGGTGGGGCTGGGCCAGCCCTACCCATCTTGGTGAGGAGCAGCATTTCAGTCTGTGGCTCACAGGAATGTGCTGGCATGGAGATAAGCATGCAGTAAAGCCACTGCACACACCTAGTTCTGTCAGCTGTGAGCTGCTACAACAGCTGGCCTCAATGCCAAGACCATGTGGTTTAGGAAAAATAATCCAAATCTTGACTGCCATTTAAAAACTAGAGCTACAGATTTCTTCCCATACACTTACGTCCTTAATTGAGGGCAAGACCAGAGGCAGGAAACTCCCAAAATGTTATGAATTCTGAGGTTGTACTCTGCTGAGTACAGCCTCAAACAATTTTATTTCAGATGCTTGACATATGAGCAATAAAGAAATCCTAGGATGCTCAAGTTTGCATCTCCTTTTGCCATAGCTTAGTGATTCAGATGACTCAGTACGACTGAAATCAAACATGTACTTTGCATGTACTACACAAGTCAGAAAATCAGATATTAATTTTCAAAAAAATGTGAAGAAAGTACATTTGAGATGCATTATTTCTACACTTGCTTTCATTTACATCTGTGTTTGTATAAGATCAACAAAATCCATGATGCACTAGGAAAGATGTGATAACATTATTTTTTTAACAGAGGTGCAGAGGGAAGCACAGGGGAAAGATAATCTGCAATTTGTTATCCAGCAGATCTTCAAATGGTTTCAAAAAATGAAAATTAGGTGTAACATAAAAAGCCACCTACTCAACGCAAATGCAGGCAAGTAAACACATTATTTAAAGCAAACAGATTACATCACTCACCAGCAACATTCAAAATCTGGAAAACAAGTGGGCCAACTATTTAATCTGAGAGAGGAATGCACACCTAGCCTCCCGCTTTTAGATATATAAAGAATGATAAATTCACTGGTTGCCTGAAAAGAACGTATCTCAGGAGCTGTAGAAACACTGATTTTCTTTTTTGCAATTGTCTCTGACAACACGCTCTTTGAATTACTCACCTGCCTCCAGCCTTCATTATTTCAGTTTCATTATAATGAAGATTATACTTTTGACTTCCAAGGCTGCTTGCTTTGACAAAGCCCTGCAAAACCTCCCTTCCCTTTGCAATCTGACAGTGCCATAACAAAATCCACAAACAATTCTGCCACAAATAGGATGTTTTACCCATAGCACCCTAACCTGTGACCACACAAAATAGGAGTGCTGTGGAAAACCCAGGTGTCGTCACTGCAGGTGCCACCATTGTCACTGGTATCAACAGGAGCACTCAGATTGGAACATCTCAGAGACCTAAGCAGGGAACAAACAAGCGGAGAATGGGAGCTGCTTTGTCGTAGACAATATTTGCACTGGTAAGAATGTCCAGAAGTAATGAAATATCCAAAAGACCACTTTTTAATTCAAATAACCAATTTTTAAATGAAATTTGAGTCATACGGCAGCCTGTGTGGGGACTCCTTGCGTGACTGACATCGCACAAATGCCAGCACTGGGATGGTTCCATGTGGCCCTGTGGGAGGCAGTGCTCTCATGGTGACTAATGGGGACAGAACAGAACTCCAGTGACAAGGCAAGAGGCTGGGTTGTGATCTCCTGGGTGTGATCCCATGGGTGTGCCCATCACCCTCTGGCCCACAGCGACGCCACAGTGGAGGTGCTCTGGGTGTGCAGGTGCTGGCAGGTGGCACTGATGGCTCTGCGCCGAGTGGCAGAGCTGGATCTGGGCTGGGCAGCACAGCTGGTTCTGCTCTGGGCACTGAGCAGCACAGCTGGCTCTGACCTGGACATTGGACAGCACAGCTGGCTGTGCACTGAACACTGGGCAGCACAGCTGGCTGTGCACCAGACACCAGAAGGCACAGCTGGTTCTGCACTGGACGCTGGGCAGCACAGCTGGCTTGGCACCACATGTTGGGCGGCACCGCTGGTTCTACACTGGACAATGTGTGGCACAGCTGGCTTTGCATCTGCACCTTCCAGACCTGTCCCGAGGTACCAGATGCCCTGGACTGCACCTGGTACCCCAGGACTGCTCTCTATGGCCACAGCTGCTGCTGGCACATGCTGAGGGATGGCTGCTGGGCACCAGTGAATTTTCAGTGCTGACCGTCTCTTGCTTTTACTCAAGGCTTCTGCTTGTATTGCTCTTTTCAAACAGCATTTCACCTGAGTTAAAATCATCAGCAGCTATGGTTTCAACAAAAAATCAGAAAGGCTGCTGCTGTTTGAAAATAAAAGCAACATTCAACTACTTTGCCAGGAACACATTTTACCTGCTGAGATGTGCCACTTGGTTAGACCAAAGGAGGTACCATGGCCAACCCCCAGGTTCTTCTGGGCACAGTTTCCAAAGCTTTCGCACATGCCTGCAGTTTTTATTCATGTTGAATTACATAAGCTCCTTTTCTTTCCCTCTTCTTTTTCTTTTTTTTTTTTTTTTTTTTTTTTTTTTTTAATTTTTTATTTAGCTATTCATGCACTCAGACAAATGTTAAAAAATTAAGTTTCTGTAAACACAGTGTTATCTTAATAAGTTCAAATATTATTAGACTATTCCCTGGGGGTAGAAAAGCAATATGTTCCAAAGCAAGTGGCTGTATATTTTGCAGAAGGTGGCTACTCCGAAATTAAGAAATGCAAATGATTCTACAGTTTATGTGCCTCAAAGTAAAAATACTGATATTAAATTTTAAAAAGGTAGCATGAGACATTGCTGCTTACGCCAGAGCATCAGGAGGATGCCAAGGGACCCAGAGCGATCCCAGGTCTGGGGTTTTCAATGGCACAGACTAGTGATCACAGGATGCTGGTGATACTCTCCAGTTACCCCTGGCAACCCTTCTCAACTGTAACGATGCTGCCCCACAATAGCTTTCACTGGGCAGCTTTCTCTTCACTTAGCTGAATGCTCTGGGACCATCTGTGTCGGAAAGCATAAAAGGCCAGCCTGCCTGTGGGCCCGTCACTCTGAACACCACCTCTCTGACCCCGATTAAATACAACTTTCAATCCCTTTTGTCCTCCCTGTTGACTTCTCCTATTAAGGGAGCCCTTTGACAAAGAAAGCGGAAGAGTGGACTAAGTGCCCCCAAGAAAGGTGATGTCTGATACTGCTCAACACAAGGATTAGCAAGCCAATACATAACAAAAGCAAGTTTGGGGGAGGGGTAAAGAGGAAAAGAAAAAAATGGTTTTATACAGGTCTTTGACTAATTCAGTAGGTACACAGTTCAACAAATAGCTATACAAGAGGCCTGCTCCCAAAGAAACAACTACCAGGGAACAATAAATCGAGGAGATACCTTTCAGCATGGTGACGCAAGGCCATGACATTGACAGGAGCAGCGGATGTGTCATTTCCTACCTATGGGTTCTTAAACTGCATGTGGTCATGGGGAGAGGTGATAAGAACGCTCAAGGAGTTACTTTAAGGACAGACCTTTTCCTACAGAAAAGTCTTGTAAAATAACCTAACTTGGGTGATTTGAGGTAACTGCAATGGGACTGGGTGACAAAAACATGAACAACAGTGGCTGGAGAAAACCTAAATACTTGCACATCAGAACTGATTGTTTTCAAAGTCATGTACTAAAAACTATCTGCATTTTGGAATATTCAAAATGTCTTTGTCAAAAAGAACACATAAAACTTTGCCATGCAGGTGTGCAGTAGCCATAGGGTATCCTAATGCAGCACAGCCTCTGACACTGAAACCAACAGCCAGCACTGGGGAATGCCCAAGTGGATCCCGGGGTGCAGAGGCACATGGGGCATAAGCAGGAAGAAGAGTAGAGTGCCCACCGCCTCTGGCACAGCCACCATGATGGATGGGCAGGAAAAGGGGAACCTCACTGTGCCCCCCAAGGACAGAGAACAACATGTCCCAGGGGCATTTGTTCAGGGTGTGGGGCAAGTCGTCATGATGTGATCATCACAAAAAAAGTCAGGAAGCACCTGGGTGCAGAAAATATCTTCACTGAAAAACCTGAGCCAAACAGAAGGTACTTCCTTAGAGCAAAGCAGCAGCAGGGAGGATTGGGCATTTTATTTCCATGAAAAAAGATACAGAAACAGTAGAAATGATCAAAAGAGAGAAACAATAAATGGAAATCTATATACAAAGCAAACAGAACCCAAATGAGTCTGGGGTGGTTTTAATGCCAGCAGTTATCAGGCCAGGGATGCAAGCAGATCGGGTTGCTCGTGTCAAATCTATCCAGGCTTCTTGTTTAGAATATGCTTGCTATATCATCATAAAATACAACCCCTCTTCTAAATAAAGGCTAAAATTGTGCTTGTGTTAGGGAAGAGCTGTGTGAGACCTAAGGGATGACCAACAGTGCTGACCATCACCCAACAGGCAGTGCCTGTAGCTCCAGAGATGGTTCTGGACCACTTCAGCACAGGCTCTGCAATCCTCCTCAGCTATCAGGCTTTTACTGACAGCTTTATTACCATGAACTATCTGCATTTTACATGTTCTTTTGAAATTTAATGTTTTATTTGACACAGTCAATTTAGACTACAGAGCATTTCCTCCTTCCTCTTTCTGTCTTTTTTTGAAAGGGGGGCAAAAGACATCAGTAAAGTTCCCAAATGGGTGCCACTGAAAATTAGTATTTCTCTATGGACTCTGGAAAGTAATAGATGGGAACCTGTTTCTAATAGTTTTACTTTCTGTGTTATCTGGAGAAAAACAGATTCATACATACAAAGTGGACTGTTTCAGAAGATAGTGCTGTGAAAAATGAAAGGCTGTTCCAAAGTAAAAAGTGATTATTTCAGAAGAAATGAGAAGCTCCAATGTCAACCCTACTGCCTGAATCAGCAAAAAATCAAAGCTTTGCATAGAATAGGAAATTGGAGATTTTCCCTAAATTTACATTTCTTTCTGCTGAGCACATTTTTGCTTCAACATGAAAGAACTTCTTAGAGACACTCCTAGTTTCAGACATTGCTTTTTGCTACGGTGTTGTAAAATGCTGCTGCCTGGCACTGGAATTCCATTAGTACAATTGGAAGAATTTATGTATGAATGCTAGATATGAGCCACAACAGCCATGGATAACATCATGTAAATGATTTTTTTTTTTTTAAATGAGATCTCCTCAGTCATATTGACAATTGTCCAACAGAAAACCCAAAGCCATATAAACTAAAAAATAAAAATTGCAGTTTCTGCTGGCAGAATCCATCAGAAACATTGGCAAAATATTCCTATATATATCTTTGATATTCAGTTCACTTCTACAATAAATCAGGAAAAACTAACTCTAAAAATGTCATCCTAAAGTGCTGTACTATTATTAAAATCTAAGTGATATTTAACATTTGCATTTTATATATGTATCATCATAATTACACAAGCAAAACCCATAGTTTTGGTATTACAATGTACCTAAGAGAGGCTATTTCTCAAGACTATCCTCACGACCCTAAGCCTCCAAAAACCTAAACTGCAAAAAGTAGAACTGGCTCTGTAAGGTGCACAATTTTCAAAAACAAAGTTCAAGAACAGAGGTAACCTCAGCTGGTCTTACAAACCTAACCTTTTGAAAACCACCCTTTTTCTTACAGAAGCTGATTTATGCTGATAAGCATTCCTGAATTATCTGCTGGGCTCCTGGAAGACACAGCAGATCACATGGGATGTTGCCATGGGAGGATAGCTGGCTTCTGAATCACATGGGACTGCCTTGTCATGTGAGCCACTGCTCCCTTGCATGAACTAACCCAGCAATCCTTCAGGACAGAGAATATGCTCACATTACACTTTCTTGAATAGATAAATAATTTACAGAAAATAGCGTTGTATGAACTGCTGATTCATCCACAGCAAATACCCACAGTGGAATCTTAAAACTAAAGGCGTGAAACCTCCTAGATTTGCCAAGACCTTGTAAAAACTCAATGAATAACCATTTTATAGCTCAATCCAAATTAATCTGCTCTCCATTTCCTTCTTTACTTTGGCATCATGTATATTAATTGTGTATCATGATCCCCAGATCATGGCCTTCTACCAGACCACGCATTTTTACCGCACCACAGACCACCAATGTCTGCAAAGCAGATGCACAATCCAAACGGAAAGTCCCAGGCAAAGTTGTTACTGCAAGAGACGAGAGGAAGAAACATGCAGAAAATAGTCAGAACTGTGAAAAATATAGCAGCACCAGAGGTGCTGAAAGTGTTGCTCCTGATTGTTGCCATCAGAAATATTGCATTCTGTCAGTGAGTGACCTGGTTGGGGTTTTAACTCTAACTCTGCTTTACACAAGCCAATGTATTTCATCATGCATAATATAGACAAAAAAAACCATGAAACTCAACAGACATATATAAAATTGCCAGCAACACATTTTTCTTAGGACTATATATCCATCATTTTGGATATAATCTGTATCTAAACAATATGAACTCAAATAGTATAAAATACTCCCTTTAGATCACTCTTTGATGAGTACCACGGCGGGGTTTCCAGAACCTCCTCAGGAATGTTTGGCCAAGCAAGAGGTGAAGGGGCAAATTTAGAGGCATGGGATGGACTTGAGCAGAGAAGGGGAGGGATGTCACCAGCCCTATGATGGCTACATGGCCACCTCTGGAAGCACATCTCTGGCTGTGAAGGACACAGAGAGGAGAGCGCATGGCAGGACCACTGGTCCCCTTGCAGCTTCTTGTGCCATGAAACTCCAGTCTCCCACACCAAGGAGAGCAGGGATGAGCCAGGAGCATTGTTAGGGGCTTGGAGAGACAGAATGCTGGAATCACTGCACATGAAGGGAGCTCACAGAAGCCCAGACTGTATTTAAATACTGAATTTGATGTTTAATTCAGTAATAAAATACCTAACTAATTTGTCCAAAGGAGAGAAGGATGAGCAGCTTAGGGAAGAGATAGCAGCACTGACCCCTGAGTCACCAAGCTGCAGATGACACAGGGGGACACATCCATCCCTAAGGCCTCCTGCAGCACCAGTGGTAGGAGTAGATCCTAGCTCTCCTGTGCAAGGAGCCAAAGCAATCACCACCACACAGCTGAGTTTGGTCAAGGGAAAATGACATGCTGCTTCATCAACACAGACAGGAAAGAAAACGAGGTCAACACAAAAACCCATTTGTGCCTTCAGCCCATGATACCTGAATCTAGCGAGTGGGATTTTCCCTCACCTTCTTGACTTCCAGCCTTGGAAACTCCAAGTAGTCCTTCCCAACCTGTTCAGCTGAGCTCACCTGTCACTTCCTGCTCCAGAGCAAACTCATGCCACAGGACCAAGTCACAAACCATGTCTCACAGAGTGGTCATGGTGCTTGGAAAACTGTGAGGAGATTGACTACAGAAGAGGCTCCATCACACACAACACATTCCAGCAGCCTGACTGCCAGAATACCAGGGTCCAGATTTCCAGGATTAGGCAACAACAGACACAAAAGGTATCTTCATGGATGAAAATTTCCTTTTTCAATTGAATTTTCATACAGTTTAGCTCTCTGCATGAGAAAGATACCTGACAGGAATTTGCATCCATGACACATGTGTCATATCAGGAGTGTTACCTGTGATCTGGCTGGAGACAACGCTGGATGGAGCAGGACAGCCTGAACAAGCACGTGCAGAGCTCACACTCAGTATGTTTCTCTATCCATCTCTTCTAAAGGTAAGTCTGCACTGCTGAAACCTCCCAGCAAGAACACATGGTGCCACCTGTGCCACCAGTCATAAAACCTCTGATGCTGGCGCTTTGCAGTTGTTTTATTGCTGTGTCCCCACAGCAGATTTATCTCTGCCCTTTATTCCCACTTACTCTTATCAGGACACAGGCTGGAAAGAAAAGACACTAGTGTAACAGAATTCAGACATTTTAAACTTTTCTCTCAACTGTTTCTGAAACATATCAGTTCCATTCAGGCTTAGAAAAGGAGCTTCAATATGAGGTGAGGCGTGTCTTTTGTCAGCACCCCGTCTGCTCCCTGTGGCCTCGTAAACAAGCTGCTTTCTTTAGAAATACAGCAGACCTCCAATTTAAATTTATGGAAAGGCTGAACCAGAGGAGCCCACACTCAAATAATTTTAATAACCTATTAAGTTGCGACTTCAGATTCATTTTATAACTGTGTTCCTCAGGGAACTGCACTATCTGGATAAAGATAGAGTTTTTTCTCTTTTAAAGATAAATAGCATCATTAATCTGCAACATTTCTTTTCTATTATCTTTCAAAATGAGGAGTTATTTTGTTCTGATCTTGAGGTAATTAGCCTTCATTCACTAGCCAGAAAATGTCTGTGTTCTGAAAATTAAAAATGTGTCATTAAGTGGAATTTACCATAATGTCATTTATCTTTATATAGTTCATCAGTGACAGCAATGGGCCTGGGAATCCATCAGCTTTTACCGAGGAAGCATTAAAACAAATTGAAAAACAGAATAATCCCAGGCACTCTTTAACACAGTCAAAGCCATTTGGGTAATTAAATAGTGGTATTTAAAGTTTTAATTTAGATTTTCCCCTCTGTTCATCAGCAGTCAAATGAGATGTTCATATTCATAACTGTTTGTAATAAAGGGTTTCATAAAGCAAACAGAATATCAATGCTGTTAAAATTAAAGAGAACACAAAGAAACCTTTCAAGTACAAACAGGGAAGTTCATTCCTGCTGTACCTTATTTTCTGTGGTTACACTGTGAATAACCCTCACTGTACCTGGCTTACTCTTCACACTAACAATGCCCAAATTCTGTGATGTCTGTGCTCCTGAGGGTCACAGCCACCTTCTTTCACGCTCTTTGTCTTTGGGTGTTTTGTTGCTCAGGAAAGCCAACTTCCACAGTTTGCCTCCCATTTCCATTGTTTCCCAAATGTTTGCATATTAATCTCAAACATCTTTTATCTTGTATATTCAGCTCTGGAGAGTGGATTGTTCTGTTGTGTTCCTAGAGTTACTGCAATGAGACGGCATGTGCCCGGGAAACCCGTATGCAGTATAAATAATGCTAAAAAGAATTATTTAGGAATGCAAACAGAATGTATAAAATCTTTGTAGCACCTCTCTAGCTAGGAAGTATTAGGCTCTCCACCAGCTTTTGCCAAAATTAAACTAGAGAGAAAAAAATCAAGTAGTTCTTTATGGAACAGTTTCAACTGAAACAAGTCTGAATAATGACACCTTCAGCATGTGTACATCCTCACCAAAACTGTATTAGCTGGGATGTAGTTATTTAAAATAAGAAAAAACATTCACCTATGCTCTCTGCTGAGTACAGCTGGACCTACATTAGACTAAAACTGTCGATAATTTACTGAGCTACTTTTGTTCTCTTGTTTAATGTGGTAAAAAATGCCACAGGACTTTAATGCGTTTTCAAACGAAAAGTCTAATAATTTTTGTTTGCTTTCTTTTAAGTAAAGCATAACCCCCCCCCCCCAAATTATGACTCGAATTGCAAGATTAGAGGGACTTAGATAGACATCTTCTACAGAACTGCCTGAGATGTTTTATTTTTTGATCCCAGAGCAGCAGGCTATATATTAGGCAATAAAAAGAGGCTCTTACATAGCACCAAAAAGAGCCATCAGAAACCTGAATGCCTTCATAATTTTTCAGGTATGGAGTGGATCTACTCAGCATAGTATAAATCAGGTACAATGTGAAATCAGGCTTTTCAGCTCAGTAAATAACATGACACTGATGATAAACTGACAATAATCTGTTGTTATGAACTCTACTCCAGCAATGTTTAGGTTTTGGGGGTTTTAAAATATATTTTTATTTTATTTTATTTTGAAATTTAACCAGATGCTTTTGAGCCAATGCTATACCTTGGCCTCCAGCATGGTTGTAACTGCTGTGGAGATCAAAACAAACCCTAGAGGTGATAAGATTGGGCCATACATGAACACAACCTGCACTACTTGCCAAGGTTAATTGTCTGGGCTGCTTTTTAAAATTAAAATTAGGTTATCAAAAGCCTAACACGGACAATTTTTCAAGGCGTATATGGAAGGAAATAGACAGGAGGGTGCAAACTTACGCCCACTATGCAGTATCAAAATAATTTAATAAAGGAGTGGCTGGAGATAGCCCCTCTCAGTGGGGCGAAACCCCTCAGCACAGGGGAAGCTGAAAAGGAGCAGAGTCTGTCTGTCCTACACTTGACAGGACAGACAACCAGGATACACTTCTACTGGGAAAACTGAGGAACTCGAGCATTTCCAACAGCTCCAGCAAAGCATCTGTAGCATCATCACCCAGGTGAGCCAACGGCAACTGGCAGCACAGAGAAAACAAATGCAAAAAATGTTCTTTAAAACGGTCTTTACACCGCAATTCTCAGCGGCAAAATACAACTGGCAGGTTCAAGTGTGCCCCTTGCCAACCAAACCACCAGCCACCTTATTGGGGCAGCAAAAATAGCTCGGCTTTCGGTAACGTGAACCCTATTCTTGTAATGTTTAACTTCACTTCCTGTGTCTTTGTGTTGCTCAAGGAAGTGAAACTCATGCATTGCCTGTTTGTATTATTCCCCCTTATAGCAGACTTGCAGACAATGTCTGCAGTGGTCTGGAGCGATAAGAGCTGCCTCCAGGACACAGATTCTCCTGGGGATTAGGCAGCACCATCTGGGGCCTTGCGCTGATCTGCAGCAGCTGCAGTCCAAACATCGGTGCAGGGTGAAAATGGGTGCTGGTCCTGGAGTGTTAAACAAGATGCTGCAACTTGGTTCCAATTACAATTTGCTGCCTTTTGAGGTGAAAAAAAAAAAAAAAAAAAGGGAGAATAAATAACAGTGACTCCCCTTCTTGTGTGAGAAGTGCCAGTGGATGCTTGCTGCAGCAATGCCACCCTCTGCACTGCTCTCTGTCCCCAAATAAAACCCCATGTCATGAGGGATACAGTGAGCTGGTGTGACGCAAAATCTTCAGGAAAACCAGGACCTGGCCAGCAGAACTGGTGCTTTCAGTACACTTGTCTCTGGGCATTCACTGTCTCCAAGTCTCTAAAATGGGTAAAACAAACACTTAGAGGGGCTGCATGTTTAGGTACCCCAAATGTAGTGTTTCTCTGCTGGTAAGGAGTCAAAGGTGGCTGCCAAAGGCACCTAACTCGAAGCATGTCTCAGTCCTGTAAGGATTTCTTTCTTGGCACCAAGAAGGAATGAGGGAGCTAGCAAACCATGATAGATTATCTGCTGTGCTGGCCATGAGACCCTTTACCTAGGAAGTTTTGAGATTTTTTTTTCTTTACCGACTCTTTTCTTCCTTCACTGATACTCTGCTGCAGCTGCATCTTGATTTGTAACTATATGAAGCAAACCACAGGGCACTGCCCAAAAATCAATAAATCTCATTAAAACAATTACATTAATTTTTTAAAGGAAGGTCATCTGATGAAAAATCTATTTAAAAGACATGAAACAAAACAATGAGCAGGAAAAAGGAAAAATTTTGGTGTGATGTCCAGGCACGCTTTTTGAAGCTGATACCTCAGCAATGCTAATACAGCTTTGAATTTGGTATCCATTATTGATGTTTTCCTGAACTCAGCTGCAATCGTCACCACGACCTGTACTGATGACCAGGAGATGGGATGGCAAAGCCACCAAGATAATTTGGCCAAAGCCAGGATACACCCAATCACCAGAAAATAATTGAATACCCATCCTGATGCCAAAACCAAGCATGCAACCAACTGCGTCATAAATGCAGAAGCCAGACATTTTAGGGGTGGCCCTGAACAGCCCAACAATGTTGAGGAGATGCCAGGTGCTTCAGTGATGGATGCTCAGCACCAGTCTGTGCTGGGGACACAGGTGCTGGGAACTACATTTCTACATCCAAATTAAACTTTTAAATAAAGCTGACTGATAGTAGACCTTTCTTTTCTACTTATACATATATATTTAATTTTATTATTATTAAAATAAACTATGGATTTTTGACATTACAGCTGCTGAGAGGAGCATCCTTTCTACTGTTTTCCTACCCAAAGCAGAGGTACCACGTGTTGTCTAGGAAATCTGACTGAAGGAAACCTGACTGAAGGCTGCCACAAAGTGTACCATCTATCCTGTTTGAATGCATTTGAAATGTTTAATTTTGTGTAATAACAGCATTTAACATCATAAATACAGATAATTTAATACAATTTAAAATGCCTGAAAATCAGGTTCCAAATCCAAGAAATACTGATGTGCACAATATCCTTTGCTGATGGCAAAAAGAAAAATAATTGCATTTCTGCAATCAATAACTCATATGTCTTAACTTTTTACCTGACCTATTCTTGCCAGACAATCTGTTAATATGACAAGTTAAACACACTTCTGATGTATGTACAAGTACAGCTAAAAAAGATCTGCTACTTTAGCACTACTATAATGAAGATATTATATTTGACATGTATATAGTAACAACTGAGTTGAAATTCTCTTGTGCCAGCAATACACAAGGTTTGGGAGAATAAGAACCAGCACATCCAGTGGCAGTTCCCAGTCCATATGCTGCTCTACTCTGGCCTGAACAGACTAATTTTAAAAGCATTTTCACTTACCATTCATGATGGACTGTAATTTTTCAGGCAAACTGCTGACTGTGTCACCTTTATGCTACTGATAAACACTTTTGTTAGTTTATTTTCAACAATTTCCTCCCTACAGTTTCACAGGAATAAAAATAAAACAGGAAGAACCGAAGAGCTGGGTTTGGGTTTCAGCACCAAACGCTTCAGCACTCAAAACATGCTGCACATTCTAATGTGTCATCATAGAATCACAAAATCACAGAATATTCCAAGTTGGAAAGGCTCCACAATGACCATTGAGTCCAACTCCTTGCCCTGCACAGGACAGCCCCAGGGATCATCATCTGCCTCACAGTGTTGTCCAAAGACTCCTTGAGCTCTGTTTTTATATTGTCTGTGACTTTAAGCATTTTTCTAAAACCATGAATGCAGCAAACACCTCAGGTTTGTTACTCTGGAGACAGACGGGGACACAGTTTGCCTCAGCCCCACAGGGATCAGTGGCTTTGCCCCCAGCTGCAGATGGTGTCCCCCAGGAACCTCAAGTGCCCTCAAGCCCCCTGCTCCCATCCCTCTCTTTGCCACAAGCAGGAAGCTCCTGGCCCCTTGAGGACCAGCCCTGCTGGGGATGCATCCTGGGCACTGCTGTCTGTGGGTTTGAATGCCCCCTCGGACGCTCCCTAGGCCGATGAAGACATGTTGGAATTTTGCTGGAAAGGGTTTCAGCAGCCAGTAAACAAATGGCTCCCTGCTGTGTTCCTAAGAGAGACAGCAGCACTGTACAGTGAGATCAAGAATATGCTTGGGGAGGTTAAAAAAAACCAAACCAAACCAACAAAAAAAAACCCCCAAGCATGACAGCTTTAACAGGAGTGAAAGGCAAGACACAGGAGGCACAGGAAGCTTTGGACATTATTTTACCAGTCTAGGGCTCTAAGTAGACAATTATATGCTTAAATGTTAAGATTCCCTAAGCTGGCTTAGCAGTCTCCATAAAATAGTTAGAAGGACCTGTTTTACAAGAACATTGTCCATTTAGAAATTGAAGAATAAAGGCAACAGAAGCACAAAAATAGAGTTCTACGTAAAGCAGCGATTCTTCTTAAAATAAGAAAATACAAGGAGTTTGCTTTTATTCCAGATGAAAACAAGTTTATCAAAATGATTATTAAAATAAAACTTCTAAATAAAGTTGTAATTCCTTAAAATTGCCTGTTATGCTAAAAAAATAAAAGAAAAAGAGAAAAAAAGGCTAAGTAGGGCTTCCCATGACTAAATGGATTAATTCTTTAGTACCACACAATTACTGCTCTCTACACAGTTTCACTGAACATCTAAATAAACACCAAAAGCTTATTTCACACAAAGAAAAGGTCTATTCTAAGGAAAAACCCAAACGCTAAAAAGTTGACATTTCGTATAAAAAATAAAGAAAAGCTGTACAGGAAGACGGGCGAAAGAAAAGGACATTTTAGGCAGGTTTGTGGGGCGACATTCACCGACAGACGGATCTTTGTTGGAGCTGCGGCGCTCACATGCCAGCTGTGTTCCTGGACGTCTCTCTCCAATGGACATCTCCTGCTGCAGGGCAGGGCACAGCCAGGAGCAGGACATGCAGGGACAGGGAGCCCAAGTGGCCATGCTGGGGTCCATCAGTGCCACAAGTCCTGAAGAGTGGGCACGGACCCACATCTGTGCTGAGGGATGGCCCTGCTCCTGCCACCACAAACATGAGTCCTCTGCACCATGTTTTGGCGCAGAAATGGCTCTGATTTGGTTCTTTGCAAGGCAGGCATTTGACATCTGGTGCTTTTGACAAATATATTACACAGAGGTTGTTTTTTTTTAACAAAGAAGAAACTCAGGAGCTATAAACCATACTGGGCTCTAGAAGAACTGGAAAAGTTACCCCCAGCTTCTGAATTTTTTTAATTTCTTCTGGTGCACAAAATGGCCTGGTTCTGCTTCTTTTCTCTGCCTGAAGGGCAGCAACCAGCTCTTGGAGCAGGTTAAGCCCTGGGGATCACTACTTCCTGGCTCATCATAACTTATACTGGATTAATGTTGAAACTCTGTTTTCTCTTTCACAAGACACAGCTTGTCATCAAAATAGGAATTCTTATCTCTTATCCCTCTTTCTAAAATACTCTGTACTTCAGTATACCAGCAGCCCTTTCAGGACTGCTCAGTGTAGACTTAAACAGGGGAAAAATCAGCACTGTGTCTCAAAATTGGTGTAAAATTACAGTCTTTGAGGGTGTAATGCCTGATCGATTTTTATGAAAATACAACGATGACAAAATGTGGACACAAGTCACAATTCTCTTGTTACCATGGAATTTTTTAACAGTTTAATAACCAGGTTCAGTCTAGCACAGTTGTTACCAGGTAAAGGTCTGTCACTACAATCTATGCCCTATGCTGAACTCAACATAGCAGAACCAGCAGAAGGGAGCAAAGTTTCCCTTTCTGTTACCCAACACAGCACTGACAGATGAAGCATCACCTTGTCTTCTTTACTTGCTGCCAGTGACTACAACTCATCACAAAGTAAATGTCCTCAGGAGTTTGTTAAGGACAAGAAATGCCTGGCAAGAGCACCTGGAGTGTTGGACATCTCTGAGCAGTCACAGGAAAGAGGGGCACAGCTTCCTGCATCCAGCCAAATACAAAGGAGAGCCAAAGTTAGGTCTACTGGAAAATGCCTTTTACCTGAATACCAGGTAAAATTAGATTCTGCAGAAGCTTATCTTTGTGTGATATTTTAAGGTTAAAAAGCAAACTAAAAGCATTTGGCACTGAGGAAGGGTGCAAAGTTCAAGTCCAGTTGACTTGGACTAAAGTTTTAATACCCATTAAAACTACTGTAGTGACTGTCATAGCACCCTCTGTTTTCAATGGTTGTTCTGACATTTCTGGGCGTTTGCTTTTCTTGTACCTCCAGACTCTAAAGGAGAAATTACCTATTCTCAAACCATTTAGCTTAGAGCTTTGTATACCAAAAATGGATGAAGAATTTTAACTCCTTAGGTTCAAGAAAAATACCATCTTTTCTCTGGCTAACACTGCACTTTCTAGGTCACTTTTCAAAACACATCCTCAAGTACAAAAATTTGCTGACATGGAAATACAAACACCCTCCACATCTAACAGAAATTTTCCTCAAACCAGCACCACCCTGTCGTTCAAAGTAAGATGGTGAGTCCATTTGATTTGTACTGTACAGTGGTTACAGAGAGCTCTTTATTGCCACTAATGCTGATAAAAGAAACAAAAGTTCAGCAGATCAGCACGTGTTGCTTGTTGTTGTATGTCAAAGGCAAGCACTAGATTCTGCTAGCTGTGCTTAACGTGTATGCAGCACCATAAAGATTAAACAGCATAATGTTATAAATCCTATTACAGTATATAATCTCTAAATGACATGCAAGTGGATAAAAAATACACAGCTTGTTAATGAACTTTACATTTTCATAACACTATTTATGCTGCGCAGAAGAATTCCACTAGTTTGTACAGAAAGTTTATGAAAATCCCATTCCTGTAGCTATTACACATATCATATGCTCTTTGTCCAGGGAATCCATTCCCCTGGAAATTGGCCTCAGATAATATGTGAGTTCTCCTCCACCTTCTTTTTGCTGTCTGGGGCTCTCACATGCACCTGACATGGCAGCAAGGAGTACAGAGGAGGTGGCTGCTTTGATTGTCACTGAATTAAGCCCCAGAGCCCCTCCTGTGCTCCTGCCCCACTCATCTGCAGGGGTACTGGCCACATCAGGCACCCCAAGGATGGCAAGGGGCAGCCAAGTGTCCTCTATTGCCTGCCTCTATTGCCCCATCCCAGATGGCTGCAGCCTTCCAGCCAGTGTGAGGGCTGACCACAGCACTAATGTGTGAAAAAAGGAGAAAAAAAGTAACTTCGTCATGGTCACTCAGCTGGAGTTTCAAGAATGCCTTTTTTTTTGCCACGGATGAACAGGTTTTCCTGATGTCCTATAAATAACATGGAAACTAATGAAAATATGTGGAGCCATAAATCCCTACTGGTGTCTCCTGGGCAGGTTTTTAAGGTAGCAGGTTGTAACACTGCAACTTTCTGATCAACAGCAGAAAAAGCATAATTTTGTCTGAAGAACTATGTTTACCAAACTCCATCAATTTTCTTGAATAATTTCACACAAACTGTGCAAACAAATCTTAAGCAGTAAAAATCAGCAGCTCTGGATATAATACATATGTAGGGGATCTCATGCTGCTTCATGAGCAAGGGATTGTAAAATCCTAGTAAAGTTACTTTTACTAATAAAATTGTTAAAAGAAAGTAAATAAATTTGCTTTCAAAGAGATGGTAAGACTGCAATCAGGTTTCTAGTTCTCAACATGCATTAGTACTGGTAAGAACAGGAGTGTATAATGCAAACTGCAAGAGGAAAACATCCCCTTGCCAGATCCAAACTGCAAAACAACAGAAGGGTATACACAGCAATCTACAGCTACCTGTTATTCCAGTACATCCCTTATTACCTTGGCTGTTCAGGTAAGCATGTTCTGCTAAAAAAATTTAATCTACATAAACATTTACTGCAGATTTACAGATTTACTGTAATACTACTGTAATACTACAGATTTTAAAAAACAGCACCACAAAAACAAATCAATGGAAAAGCACTTGGTAAGTGACATTTGAACAAGGCCTATCAAAACTGAGTTATGCAGCCATGAATTGTGTTCCCCTTGCCCTCTACACTGTAATTCAGGGTATAAAATCAGTATATACATTCTTATCATCACAGCTTTGAAAGGTTTGAAGGACCTGGCATTGTTGTGTCTGTAAGGAGATGACTGGAATGTGAGTGTTAACAAATTCATCTCAAATTCCTAAACTCCACAGGCTTGAGATTTTTGATTTTCTTCTGCGAGGCCAAGGAACGTTTCTCCACAGAAAGTGCAATTTTGCTGCTGCTAGACTTTTATCCTGCTTTGTCCCTAGGTATCTGCCTCCATCCTCCCCATCCATGGAGGATGCTGTGAATGCCCCTGGCACGCAGAGCTGGGCACCACCATGAGGGACTGATGCTGCAAACCCCAGCCAGCCATCATCTCTTCCAGCAAGCCAAGGGAGGCATTCCCAGACTGCCACTGAATGTGGCTGCTGGGCTCTGGGAGTGGGGAATTACACAGCCACGAGCAGCAAACAGCCTCCCTAACCTGCTGAAGGGACCACCAGGACTTGGAGTGGATGGCATGGGCACAACCCTGACCAGGCATGGACTGGGCCTGTGTCCAGCTGGACTGCCAGCTCCTGCTCCACCTGGCCCATCTGCCCCAGCCTCTCTGTGGCAGGACAGGCAGGTGACAGAAGTCAGTGCCACACAGGCTTGAGGGCATCGTTTCCACCTGCTCACCTGCGGTTGGGCTCTGTGCAACACGGCCAAAACACTGTCTTGGCACCTGGAGCCATCCACCAGCTGGAGTCAAAGGTGGGACAAGGAAGGCATGAAGAAGGTAAGGGAAGGAAACAGAGATGGGGAAAGCAGTGCCAGCAGTAAAGCAAATCTGGGATTTCCTGAGAGGGCCGGGATGGAGTCAAACCAGGCACGAGGCACAGCCACATGGACGTCTCCAGCAGAATGAAAACACTGATAGGTCATGGTCCAACTGCCAGCGCAATGGATACGGAACTTTGTGGTATGACTCAGAGACTGGGGGATCAACTTTGGACTCTAACTGTTTATATGGTGAACTTCAGCT
This sequence comes from Sylvia atricapilla, assembly GCF_009819655.1. Classification (NCBI taxonomy): domain Eukaryota; kingdom Metazoa; phylum Chordata; class Aves; order Passeriformes; family Sylviidae; genus Sylvia; species Sylvia atricapilla. The sequence goes on along the minus strand of NC_089174.1, from coordinate 11,104,516 downwards.
TTTTAACAGCAAAGTCCTATTTTTTTGGTTTTGTGAGTGGTCAAATAACTGCATTCCACACAACTCTTGTCTACTAGCTACCTTAACAATAATTGGAGGTAAGACTATGAAAATACTTCTCCAGATCTGCTTTGCCTTTTTTTCTCTTTTATAGTTAAGTCTTATTGGCAGCTTTATGTAGCACATAGCTAGATTTCATCTCCTTGAAAAAATTAAAAGTGAGGAGCATTTCTTTGCAGCACAAAGAGGCTGAGGCTTCCAATTAAAGTGAGTGGTTAAATGATATTTTCCAATTATCCCTAGAGATGGCATTTCACAGTACCCACAGACAAATTCAGCTGCTGGGTGCAGCTGCAGTGACAGAATCCACACCTGAAGAATAACCTGGTCAGGCCCAGCCACAGCTGTGACATTAGTCTGGAGGGCTCTGACGTGAGCGGCAGATTCAGGGACCACAGAAACATGGAATCATGGAATGGACTGGGTTGGGAGGGACCTTAAAGTCCATCTAATCCAACCTTCCTGTCAAGGTCATGGACACCTTGCACTTGATCAGACTGCTCCATGCCCCATCCAACCCAGCCTTGAACCATTCCAGGGATGGGGCAGAGGCATAAGCACACAAGGAATGAGATTCCCACTCAAAGACAGTTACTGTTTTCCTAGGATTGACTGAAAATACACGCATTTCAAAAGCCGATAACTGAACCACAGAAGCACTAGTTATGGACAGCATGATGCTGCTTTATGTTTTAATGTCACCTTGCAAAATAAAGGGTGACATTATTATAAAAATCCAGCCCAATTGCAAATTTTGAAGTTTTTTCCTTCAGTGTTCAGTACACAATGTACAACACAGATGTACTTGTTTAACTTTGACTTTATGACTTATGCAAAGCGTCAGCTATTATTCCACTGCAAGTCTCCTTAAATAAACTTTTCTGAGACATGGTGAAAATGGAGGTGGTGGATTAGCGGGCAGCAAAAGATGAGGTCATCTAGGCCCATTGAGGCTGTGTTTTGAGACCAACAATAGCCCAACTCCAGCAAATCCTCTGAAGTACACCCCCTTGTTTTCCACGCAGCCTGGATTAGTCTTGAGCTTCTAGATCTGAAAATACAATAACCCTTTCACTCATATATAATAAAGAGAAATAGACTATACTAAAAACCCCCAAACCTAACAGGTTTATTTACATGCCCAGCACATAGAACTCCTCTGTATTTACTATACAGAGGGCAAAACAATACAAAACAAATGGCAATTCAAAAAGAAAGGGTTTTTCTCCAAACTGGACGTGATTTGCTATGTTCACAGAGGTGCCCAGTAAAAGACATTCATGCCTCGAGCTGGCAAACACAGAAGCCTCTGGTGGTATCAAGTCTGTCTGTTAACAAACCTACAGAGAAATATATAATAGTACAAGAATAAACAAATTCACATGTGTAATAACATACAGCAAAAATTCTGGAAAACATGCCAAAGGAAAAGCTGAACACCAAGGGCTGCTCTCCTAATTCAGGATTGTTTTTGTCTGAAAGTGAGGTGTGTTAGAGGGAGATGCTGCAGCTGGGAAGGGAGAATTCTTTTTGATGACAACCTCAGAGACAGGAGAATCAAGCTGGTAATAGACTGATTTTTATATGTGCATCTGACAATTTAAAACCACCAGAAAATAACTGAACTTTTGATGTGAGTTTTCCAAAGTGTTACAGCAGCAGGAAAAAACCCAAACTCCACAGGTAACCTGTGTACCACTGTGTAGTTTGTGAGGAAGGGAGGCTCCACTTGACACAGAATTATGTGAGGAGGGCATTGCCAGCCACACACAGACATTGACATCAGAGTTTTAGCTCCTTGGCCGAGCTGTTGTCACTTTGTGCTGTGGGAACAATGTAATGGGGTCTTGAAAGGCTGGGAATACCCACACTCAGAAACAATAAATGGGAAAAAATGTATTACTGCTTAGCCTGGGACAAAAACCAGGTATGAACATGAGGAAAGCGTGGAACACCACTGCATTTACTTTCTTCAGGAGCAGCCTTAGCTGTAAGTCACATAGCAAATGCACTACAGTTTGGAATCTAGCCATGGCAAAATGGCTGAGAACTGGGAGCTGCAGGCCCTGTCCCCTGGACACTGTGCCAGGGTCACCAAGGTGTGCACAGTTCAGTTTCAGTTAAAGACAAGACAAGAATTTTACAGCATTTTCCTCAGCTACCTTAATATGAATTGGATTTAAACACAGCTTGATCTCTCACAGAAATAATTTTTTTTTCACAGCTTCAAGAGATGAGTGAGATGAAGAGACTGTAGATCTTTCTGTAACATTTCTAATTTCTGGATTTAAAAAAACAATCCTGGAAAAACCAGTCGGAATACAGCGACATAATCCTGTGCAGGGGTGGGCACAGCTTTGCAACAGGCTGCAGAGCAGGTCCACAGCATCGGCAGTGCTGTCCTGACTCGTTTTCCAACACATCTACCGGGAGCTGCTCTCACTCTTTGGGGTGCAGCTGGCACATCCCAGGATTGCTCTCTACAAGCACAAGCACAAGGCTTCACTGGGAGAGCAGGGCTGGCAGGGTGCAGGGCAGTGGCATCCCCGTGGGCTCACTGAGGAGTGAGCACAGAGCAGGGGCAGAGTGGGGCTGGAACCGGCTGAGGATGGCCAGGATGGCAGCCAGGGACCAGCTGACATCCTTTGTGGACTGGCTGATGGTGGCCAGGGACCAGCAGCCAGGCTGCTCCCATACAGCAGGACGGTGCCACCCCCCTGTGGGTGCCCATCTATTTGTGTCCACACCAGCACCCAGCCAGTGCCCCCGCAGACCCCTGCACTGGCCTGGAATGCTGCTGGGATCACCACTGCTCCAGCCAGAGGCAGCTGCCCTGGTGATGCTCTGTGGCTTAAACAAGCCATCAGCTCTGGAGGAGCAGCACAGGATCACTTGATGCTTGTCAGACACCCAGCACCTGCCACATGCCACCAGGCACCAGCCACAGCCTCCCCTCAGTGCCACCAAAATAAACACTGGGACTGGAAAATCTGGGAAATCTGTCCTCTCCGGCAAGGCACTTATCGCTCAGGAGTGAATTTCTCTGGTGCGTGCCAAGGAGGAAAGCCTTTTTCTATGTTGCTGGCAAAACTGTCAATCATCTTGATGAGCAGCAAATAAATGAATGCCCAATGATGGGATTCTATATTATCCTTAAAAAAGAAATCCATCAAATAAACATCAACAGGTAAATGTTTATACCAGACAGCCATCAATTTCAGCTATCCATGCAAAGAGACAGGTGAGCTGGACTGGTAAACCTCGAAATTAGAGAGGTATTAATCATCTGCTCCCAGCCAATATAAACAGATGTTATTTTTAAACAGGCAAAATAATCTTTTCCTCTGAAATTTATTTGCAACAGATAATGTTCTGTTACATTTTTAATCAAGCAGATGAAGTTACATTTAAATTGAAAATCTGCTGCACTCAACTAATCAGGCAAGTAAAATTCTGAGATGATTGAACAGCAGCACAGAGCACACCATTACAGCAGGTAAATTGTGAAATTTACCTGTCACACCACACGGCTCATTGTTCAGCCATTGCGCCTGCAAGTGAGGAGCACAGAAATAAGACAAAAAAAGGAAAGACACGTTCAACATATTCATAAATCCATCATATTTTAGGAACACACCATTAACAGTGACAGGGAAAAAAAATAAGCTCCACCTCCTTCCTACAAAAATGCCAATAAAGATTTACACAGGTTACTCCTCTCTGCTTCATGCTCATCTGAGTTGCGTGTCCGGATATGCTGAGATCAAGGCACAGCATGAAAAGCCTCTTGTATTTCTCCCATGATAAAATAAAAGGCAAGACCACCAAAAAATCTGAAATATCTTAGGGAAGAAACAGTGTGATTTTTACGCCAGTCCATATTCCAGTGCCCACAGAAATGCTGGGCCCATGAGCCAACTTCTCCAGCCCTCGGCTCCACACTAAAACACTGGTAACCAATGTCCAGATCCAGGGCTTCACTGATATGTTTATTTTTTCAAACACTGCTGTAGTGAAAGCAGCACTTGCCTAAACAGACAAAATACAGATTTCAGCTCCTACCCTTGACAGGGACACCCTAAAATATTTTCTTACATGGAAGTATCAGAAATGAGAATCTTTCATCTTAATTTTAAAATGAGATCTATATAGTCCTGTGCATGGTATTGATAAATTATGCATATCTATCTTTTTTTTTTTTTTTTTTACGTCACGATGAACACAAACTGACAGCAGACATCTGGAGGACTGTCAATTATTAAGGCTCTAAGCTCCCATGCCTTTTTGTACCCCCGTGCTGTCCTCTGCACCCAAACCCCAGGAGCCACATATTAGGATTATTAAGATTAATTTCTCCTTTAATAATTTCTCCTTTTTTCCTCTCTAGGAATTCAATAAACAGTGTTGTTTTCATACATTATTGTATTTGTTAAACAATTATTCCTATAAGAACAAAAAAGTTTTATGATACAGATACACTTTAACATAGTGTATCTGGGCTGTTAGTTAAGGAAAGCCAGTATTAGTTTTAAAAAATACAGTCATTCTACATTGTTATGTTTCAAACTCTACAATAGTTCGGAGACTGCAGCAGCTTTTAACAATCGAAAATTCTCAAAGTCCTATGGTTCATACCTGGTCCAGTGTGCTCTGGTGACAATGGTGTCACTGCTGCACTTACCTACACAGAGCCTGAGCTGCTGTCACCATCACACTGGGGCCAGGACTGGACTGCTTGTGCCATGAGCTCCAGGCACAGCAATCACAGAAACACACTGGTTTGGGCATGGAGAGACCTCAAATTTGATCCAGGTCCACTCCCTGCCATGGGCAGGGACACCTTCCACTGTCCCAGGCTGCTCCAAGCCCCAAGCTCCAGTCTGCCTTTGGACACTGCCAGGGATCCAGGGGCAGCCACAGCTTCTCTGGGCACCCTCTGCCAGGGCCTCCCCACCCTCCCAGGGAACAATTCCTTCCCAATATCCCATCAAATCCAACTCTCTGTAAGTGTGAAGCCATTTCAGCTTGTACTGTCACTCCAGGTCCTCATACAAAGTGTCTCTCCAGCTCTTCTGGAGACTCTTCACATACCAATACAGTCAAAGGAGCATAGTATTTACAAATCTTTCAACTGCTGCTGAAAAGATGGCAAAAATATTTTTCTTAAATGAGGAAAGCAGTTCTTCACTAGCCAGGTGAAAAACTTCTGCTCAAATTTTGAAAAGAGCTCTGCTTATGTATCTTAAGGAGTTAAAGCAGTATATGTCCACCTGTTTGAGAAATAATTTGAAAAAAAAAGAGACACATTACAATACGGATCCTGATTTCACTAATATCACTCCGTGTAAAGTATATCAAGCAGCCAGAAGACAACAAACGTTATTTGTAGCATACTACACTCTGGACTTTATTCACAATTCATCAAATGTGAAAAACGAAGCACACTGCCTCAGACTGTTGTGCTGCCTGGTGTGGAATAGCTTCTGACAGTCAACGCAACACAATGCCAGATTGCCTCGTTGTCACCTGGGTGGGAAGCACTCCAGCTGTTTGGAGTTGTTAGAATATTTCAATAGACCCCTCCCACAAAGCTTTAAACAAACCATAGGTTACTATTTAGAATAGGACATCAAAAACAGTTTCACAGTGATAGAAAGCTGGGTTAGATGGGATATTGGGAAGAAATTATTTCCTGTCAGTGTGGTGAAGCCCTGGCAAAGGCTGTCCAGAGAAGCTGTAGCTGCCCCTGCATCCCTGGAAGTGCCCAAGGCCAGGCTGGACCAGGCTTGGACCAACCTATGATAATGGAAGGTGTCCCTGCCCATGGCAGGAAGTGAAGTAGAATGGGTTTTAGGATCTCTTCTGATCCAAACCAGTCTATGATTCTGTGATTCTATGAAAAATTAAAGCCTGGCCTGTGCCAACCCACATGGCCATCACCGGTCATCACGCAGAACACCTGGAGGTGCCATTTTCTGGCGTATGGCAGTACCAAGACTGGCAGGGCTGTGGCATTGCAGAAGAATGAAATGTAGAGCAAATATTCCCATTTTTAAAATCTGCCCCATGGCCATGCTGCTCTTCCAGTCTTTACACTCTCAGTGTGAACTGAAATGCTCCCTGCTGCAATGACACACCCACTCACACCTGGAGACAGGTGCAGCCAGGTGAGCTACAGCCTTAAATCTAGAGGACACAAGTCAGCAAATGAGGTCAAGCATGTGCAAGTGTTTTGCTGAGCAAAAGCCTGCTGTTCTCACTGGGCATTCACTGCACTCTGTTCAATTTATTAATTAAATGCCCGGGCAATTTTAGCACTGAGTTTTATTAACCTAAGTACTTTTTTGCTTTCTTTAGTGCTAGTTGTTTGCGTGGATTCCGTTTGTTCGTCTTTTTCTTTCCCTCAGGGTTTAAAAGACATCAACCTACACAACATCTCAGGTTTCAACCATAAAAGATGTATCAATCTCTGTCCCACCCAGGCAGCTTTGAGACACAAGTCCTGAAAAATATCTGAGTTTGAGACAAGGTAAACTATATGGTAACATTTATTTTAAAATTCTTTAGGAGTAACTTCCAAGGATATATTGCAATATATTTTTTTAAAACTAATGTAACATTATTAGAGATAAGTATCCCATATTTAAAATGCCTTGCTTAACATCCAAATACTTGATTCTTCAACTTATTAACTATATCAAAGGTTATTCTTGCACATAATTTCTATTTTAAGGAAAACAGAAGTTAGCTGGTACTATTGCAAAAGCATTGAAATGCTATCATGTTAAAAATTCAGATGATGTAATCCCACGCATTCAAGAAAACTAAAAATTCCCTTAAAATGATAAGCAGTTATTTTCTAGTCTTCAATACATCTGCAAGTATTGAAATACTGCATAAATTAATTTTTGCATCTACTCCAATTTCCTTAGCATTTAACATGTGTTAAAATTGGTTTCTCTCCAAAATCAGGGGATAAATAAATATTGAAAACAACAGTACAGCGCTCAGTGACACGTTAATGATGGAACAGAACAGAACTTCAACAGAACCTCAAACAGAAGCAACTGTTACCAAAATTTGTGAGTTAGTTAAGAAAAGAACTCTTTTTTTTTTTTTTTTTTTTTTTTTTTTTTTTTTAAATTAAAGGAAAGCTACCATAGTGAAGACAGGAAATTGATCATAATTAAGACTTTTAGCTTCCAGAATCTGTGCTCAATTACAGTAATACACCAGAAAAATGTTTTTTAGGATTTTGGAGGACAGTTTTGTACCGTGTGTATCTGCTTTGACCTCACAGTTATGCTAGGGCTGAAAGAACATCACTTTAGCACTATTATTTCTTTCTGTAAAGACCACCACAGTACTTTTAACTCTCAAATCCAACGAATTTATTTGGTTTTAAGGGCATCTCTGCAATACAGAAAGAAATAGGAAGAACGTCACCCAATTCAGTAATTTAATAGTCTGAGCTAGCATTAGACCTAGAAGAAGCTTCTGTATTTTTTAATTATACATTTGTCACTTACTTGTACTGACCCACCTCAAGCAGGGCAGCCATGATTCCAAAAATAAGAGGCAAAATAAAATAAAATGGACACGTACTAAAATCTCCTTCGTTCACTACATTTTCTGTTTGCAGAAAGCCCAGAGGAGACTTCAGACCCACGGGACAGGGAACACCTGAACATGACTGCTCCTCAGGTGACCACTTGCCCCACATCATGAGCAAATCTGTCCCAATACACATCTGATGGGATCATGACAACATGCTGGGCTCACAGAGCAGGTGAACACTGCCAGGAGCCCATCGTACTTGAGGCTTTGACTGCATGGGCCTCGTCTGAACTCACTGCAAAGGAGAAATTAAGTCCCAGAAATAAGGTTTAGCCTTTTTAACATCTGTCACTGTAGTGAAGTTTCTCAGTGAGAACATACTTGCTATTAAAAGCTTTTCCAAAGTTTTACTATTGCTTTCCTAATCAAAACAAATAATAGCACCAGGTATTTAGCAGTGTGTATTATGGAATTTGGCTAGAATTAAGGAAGCCTTATCATTAAATAAGCAAATTCCCCTTTTTTAGCCATCGGATGAGCCAACACCGTTTCCGTGGGTGGGCTGCTGGGGCAAGCTGAGCGCCAGGGGACGCAGCACAGCCGGGAATGCTGCTGGCTCCTGTCCCTGGAGCCGGCTCTGCCTGTCCCCTGCAGCCCCTTCTCCCGGCTGTCTGGCACCAGCTCCTGGTTGGAACAGAGGCCTTCCCACTCAGCTGAGCTGGCAGGAGCCTGCTGCCACTCCTGGCACTCCGGGAGCCCCATCTCCAGGCTGTGCCTGCTATCTCCTGCACTGCACCCCGGTGCAGCACACCCCTCCCTCCCTCCGCAGACACAGACGCCCAAATCCTCAGCAGCCCCCTCGCCCACACACATACCCAAATGCATACTTAACGTACATCTAGTTAAAAAAAAAAAAGTGAGCAAAAATAACACATTTCTGTCAGAGTTTACTGTAAAATTTGCCTCCTGAGTAGCGCATTTCTTCTTTTCATAGGCTGAAATGCCCCGCAGCCTGTGCGTGAGTCTCTGCTGCGCTGGGGGATGCCCTGTGCTGCGGGATGTTAATTCTTGAGGTAATGCCATCCGCTGGGTTACCTGCACTGGAGCTGTAAAATGTCACCTGCCCTGCAGGCATTCTGTACACTGCAGGGTCATCTTTGTTTAGGAATAAGAGGTCCCAGCCAAATACTCTGCCTTTCTAAGACTGAGTTGGATTTCTGCTCTTCCTAACACATAAAAATGTGAGATCCTTGACATGTCCAAGACCTCTTGTGCTCAAAATCCGAGGCTAAGCTGGAATCATTTTTGTGAGGAAACTCACCAGTTTAGTTTTACAAAGGTGTGAAATTTAGACATCTTCATATTTACCCACTTTCGTCCTTAGGCATGACACTTTAGCAACCCACATATGCAGTAAGCCCTAAACATCAAAAACCCGCAAATTTGCTGACACTGAACATCCTCAAGCAACACGATTAAGGAGATGCTCTTTAATCAGCCATGGAAAATAACTTACGCCTGCAAAATGGCATTTAATAGCTGTTTTCTTTTTTTTTTTTCTTTTTTCTTTTTTTTTTTTTAATTGTGATAACCAATGTACATTTTAAGGCTACTACACAGCTGGCTGCTTTCTAGTCTTCACCATAGTTTTCAAAAAGCATGAATAATTTAAAAATACGACATTGACAGTATTCCAATTAAATAACAACCTGACAGTATCTTTCAAACTATCACATGTGCCACCAAAGGTATTACCTGCATAATTCCAAAGATGAGTTCCCTATTATTTGAAACTATGTCAGGGGATTACTTTGGGGACAGAGCAAAAAGGCCAAGGAGTGTAATTTAAACTCTCAAAGGTAGAATTATAGACCCTTTGGCAAGGTGGGGAGAGGGCATTTAATGCACTTCGGATAATACCAGTAACTCACTGGTAGAATATGAAAGAGGTGGATAAATTTTTAATCAGAAAAAGTAGAGAGAAAAAAAGAGCACACTAGAGAAACCACAGCAATGTTTTGCCTCCTTCAGGATCAGAAATAAGCCTTGGGATGGGGCACAGAGATTCTGTCTCTGTGGGACACACACAGAGCCCAAGCACAACTTTTGTCACTCTTTCCCAGGATTAAGGATTCATCTTCAAGCCGAAGGATGAAATGTGACAGTATCAAAATGAAGAGAGCACTTATCCCAAGACCACACTTCAACAGTAAAACATATTTCCTAAGACAGATCTTGTGACTGCACTAAAAAGACCGAAAAGTTCAACTTCTCCAATACAGAGCAGATACATGAGATACCAGTAATTTTTAAGTTTCCAAAGTAACTTGTGCCTAAATCTATGTGAAATACGCATTATTACTTGTTGCCAAAACTCCCAAACAGAAAGAAAGCAAGACCTTTCTATTGAAGGAAAAAGTCGTCTCATTACTGTGCTTTTTCCTAGTTGCACTCAAACACAGATTTTTTCTGGTTTTTTCTTCCAACTTATTTAGAGTTTTTGAAATAATCATAATGTATTTTAAGGAATCTCTCTCCAAAAACAAAACAAACCAAAACCAAACAAGAACAACAAAACCAAAAACCCCCAAATGAACAAAAAACCAGAACAAAGCAAGCAAAAAACCCCACCAAAAACAACACAACCCCCTCCAAAAAAAAAACCCCAAAAACCCCAAAACCAAAAATCCAACAACAAATCAAATAGGAGTGGGAGAGTCAAACCAAAGAAGAAACAACAAATGTAACTTTAAACATTTAACATTTGTGCGATTAGAGATATTATATATGCATAAGAGCAAAGATTTTGTTGTAAATAAATATACAGGGATGAATTTTGTTAAATAAAATTTGAGTGTACAGAGATGAAAGGCACACAGGTAGCATAACTGTGAAAGATACAACGAAGTATTACTTTGAAGATCTATATTTACACTGCAATTTATGTAAATATTAAAGAAAATGCTATATTAATTATGTATTAAGTATTGACATTAGTCAATAATTAGAAATTGGAATTTTTAATGTGGGGCTGGGTGAAAACAGCCTGACACAGAATCCTTGATGTCATTTTGATTTTCTTAATTTTTGTTTTTTTTTTTTTTTTTCCTGGATAAGAATTGTTTGATGACTGATTTATTATTTGTTTTGTACAGAATTGTGCCTCATGTAGTGTTTTGTTTTATTAACAAACTTTGAAATTACAAGAACAAAGATAAATGTTAGAAAACAAATCGAAAAGAACTCGCTGGCTGTCTAAATGCTCCATGCAGGCTGGAAGAGCATTTTTAATTCTTTTCTGTGCCCTTGAATGGATTGACATTTAAGAGTAGTTTTCATGTTTTCCTTGTGGAAGGTAAGTGCAACATTAAAAAATAAAATGACCAGCTGGATATATTAAACCCCACCTGCACATTCCACCTGCCCAGCTGTTCCCTGTGCATGCTTATATTCTCAGAGCAACTACAGGATAGAAGAGCAACATCTGAATGAACTATTCTTGCATCTGAACATTCCCTGAAGCACTGACAAGGACTTTGGGGCATGTTTTCCATTTATGTCTATTTTTTGAGTGAGTCTCCTCCCTATAAGACACAAAGTGGAGTGGTAACATAAGAACATTGACTGAGAAATGGTCTCAGTCTTACTGATGGAAAAGAGATCAGATATTTGCCAAACTAAAAAGAAATAAAGTCTCAATGAGGTTACATCTTATAAATTTTCAGCTTTTCCTACAACACTAAAATAAAGTAGGACCAGAAAAAATTTCTTTTGTGAAGAATTCAGTTCCTAAGGACCCTGCTTTCTCCTTCAAATTCCTGCTTATTTCAAGCTTCACAAAGCCACTCAGGATTAGCCAAGCTTTCAAATTTAAAATTCCATGTGCTCCTTCTAATTATTTGAGTTCACTGTGAAATTATTTTCAAATGTGCATTTCCAAAAAAGGGAAAAGTGTTTTTTCAGCTTTTGTCCTTTGGATATTGCACGTGTGTGCCACCAAAAAAAAAAAAAAAAAATTACATCACTGACATACGTCACAAACGTGTCAGTTGTGTTTAAAAACATAAAATCACACCCCTGACACCTCAAAACCACGTCATTTGTATTTTCAAAAATATTTTTGCTGTCGGTTTGCAAAACAAATATTTTTCTTCACCAGCAACACAAGGCTGCCCCGACAAAAGATTAAATTATGTATAACTGAGCAACCCGGTCTGGTGGAAGGTGTTGCTGCCCACGGCAGGGAGATGCAACAAGATGGTTTTTAAGGTCCCTTCTGACCCAGAACAGCCGCCGGCGGCTCCCTGCAGCCTCCAGATGCTGTGACAGGGACTGATGGCCCCTGGAGGCAGCAGCCTTTGGGGCCCACTCACAGCATCCTGTAAGAGAAACCACAGCAAGACACAAAAGACCGTGACCTTCAGCCACCACTAAATCACTCCATTTTTAGGGAAATGGCAACAAAAACGGCACTGTTTCACCTGCACGAAGCTGCTCCTCAACATGAAAAAAAAACCCCTTATTACAAAAATCTCAAACGAATGACCAAAGCTTGGCTTTTAGGCTTCATTTTCAACAAAAGGGTATGTTTTAAACACTTGGGCTCGCTGTCTGAAAATCTCAGTCACACAAACACATACCATGGATCCACCATGTGAGACACACAAACACACACAACCACCAATGCCAACAGAATTGTCCCTCTGCTCCAACTGCTGACTAGGACTTCCTAGAGGGATCTCTTCTCTGTTGTTTTTTTTTTTTTTTTTTAAAGCCAAAACAAAGTTATAATAATTAAAAATCCAATGAGGACATGCCCTCAGCACGCACCCATTCAGCCTAAAGTACAAACAGTGCTAACTCTGCCTGTGTCCTGGGGAGCCAGGTGAGGGGACAGCTCAGATCTGCGCTGGGCTGTCACTGGATGAAGCCTCTGACACGGACTCAAGTGCTGGGAATGCTGCTGCCCCTCTCACAGGCATGTTAGGGGACCCTACTGAAATTCCTGTTCAAAGCTGGCAACTTTCCCCCCTTTAGGTTTCTTTGCCAAGATACGCCGTGGGAATGTAATGCAGGTGGAAACGCTGAATGTTCACACACCTACAAACACGCACACAAGCACACACACGTGCCTGTGCTCACACATGTGTGTGTATTTACATCGCCACGCACGCTCGTGGGGAGAGGGAGGATCCGCCAGGCTCTGCAGGTAAAGTTTTAAAAAACCACAAGACACAGTTCCAGGCTTGGTGTCTTACCTTCGGGCAGCGTCAAGCCAGGAAGGGCAGTGCAGCATGCGGCAGGGACGGCCAGCACCGGGCTGGAACACACCCGCCGCCTCACTGCCCCCGCTCCAGCAGGGCACAGCAAGCTCTGGTGTTTCACCATGCACAGAGAGTTTCAAAAAGAGACCGAAAAGAGCATCTGGCAGCTTCCCCCCATGCTCCCCCCTCACTGCCTGGCCGTTGAGGTTTTAAAGGAGTTGATGGAGAAAGATTTGTCCTCAGGATGCCTGGCTGTCCGCGGTGCCTCAGGGGCTCAGAGTAAAGACAGGCGCACCAAAATCACCCACGCAGCACAATGCAAGACAGCAAAGCGCAGAGAAACCTGCCCGCTTAGGGCAAAGAGGTGCTTTTGTGACTGTCACTGGAACCTGCTGTCTCTAATGGGCCTCCTCAGGCTCCCTGAGGGCATTCCCCCCATCTCCACTTCAGAAGTGTGAACAAAGGAACACCAACCACCACTGACACCTGAGGCTGTGCAAAGGCAGCACAGGAACATGCAGAACTAGCACCAAACTGATGACAGAATACACCAAACCAGCGCCAAAACACACCAAACTGGTGAGAGAAACAGCTCTGCAGCTGGTTCTGTGCATGTGGCTCCCAGCAGTGCATGGAGACATGTTACTCTTGGTGATCCACATCCACCAACAAAAGTCTAAGACTGGACAGAGAGCTTCAATTTTTGTCTTTCCTCACTGCTAATGTCACTGTCTGACAGGACATATTCTGGATAGCTGGGAATGAGGCATATGATGTGAAATCAGAGGCGTTAGCAGAAGCTTTAGATGAACAGCAGTCAAACACCATCACCAGGGAGAGGAAGAGGCAGAGCCTGGCAGGTGGGAAACTTTATCACTGCTACAAATTGCCATGCAAAAAAAACCCAGCTTAAACCCAAACTCCACGACTACAAAAACTGTCATGCTGGTGGGAAATGCTGCAGGGAACTGAGGACCCTCTGCAGAGGAGCTGGAGTGTGCACCCACACTCACCAGTGTGTCCCCTGCAGTCACAATTCTCCCCTGGCAAAGGTCGCTGGAGTAGGGCTGTTCCATGTGGAATACAGTCACAGCAGACACATAGCATTCCCCAGTATGAATTCTGGAAATACCCATTATATACATTAACAGAATAAAAAGACCACCACTGTCATCACCCCAGGCCTTGCCTGACTATGTCACAGGCATGTATGTACTTGAACACGCACAAGTGCTGCAGCAGCCTGAGGAGCTACTTCTGCATTTCCTCCAGATTTAAAGTGAAAGGAGTGACCACATACCCCTGCCTCATGATCAGCATCACTGCAGTGGTGTTGCAGGGCACAGGGTCAGATTTCTGTGCTCCTACACCTGGCTGCTCAGCTCAAACTTTACTTTTTTCCTATGTCCTTTGTATCCAGTATAGCCTCCACTGCACTTTTGAATTGCTTAAACCCCTAGAACTTCTCCTTCACAAGGATTAAATCAGTTTCCCATCAGTGTTCAAAAATTCAGTTGCAGTATGAGAGTTTGTTATTGCCTGTAAGAAAGCCAGAGAAATAGGGACAAGGAAGAAAGATCAAACTGATAACAAAAAAGGGAGGTGGGGGGCAGGAAATCCCCTTATAACTATCACCAGAACAGAGAAAAAAAGGTGGGAAAAGTGAAAAAAAGTCACACAGAATATATGACCATGTAAGCATGGGCACTCTTGCAGAAAACCTAGTCAGCAATCCCAAGCTAGAGGAAATTTAAATGAGAGCCAGGTCCACAACAGTGATGGAATCTGAACAGATATAAGGGGCTGCTCAGGCTGCAGGATGTGCTTAGCCTCGATCTCTTTGGATTTGCAAAGGAACTTTATTAGTTTTATTATTTTTTTTTCTTAAATAATCAAGAGATTTGAGTGTATCCACATTACACGGTGAAGAAGATTAAGATTTTTTCTTTAATCAAAATATCCATATGCATGTGTTGTATCTTCCAACGGGTAGGTGGATTCCCACTACAGACTCCCGCTCCAGGGTACGTTCTGCTGCAGGAATTCATGCACAAACCACTCCTACCACATTTCCATGACGGCAGGGTTCCAGCAAACACAAGTGAGAAGAAAACCCCTTAAATCACAGGAAAAACTCCCAAATCACAGCCCTCAGCAGGATGCATTTCTGGGAGAAAACAAGCCCATAAAGGGGTTCAGCAAGACATACACAAACCCATGAGAGCAGGACTCCAGTCCCCACGCAGTGGTGCGACCCAGCAATGCTCTGTCTGTCCCTCTAAGGGGAACGCAGCCCCAGCCCCACGGGCTGTGCTGGGGAGGGGCCCTGAGAGCAGGAGCTCTGTGCTGGCATGGGACAGCCACAGCCTGGGCAGGACACCAAGGACCACGGCTTCCTCTGGAAGCCCCTCTGTGCCAAGCTGGGCTGCAGGTCATGGATGGCACTCTCCCACGTGCAAAGCTGACCAGCTCACACGAATACGGCTCCCAGCACTGGCTGCTTCTAAAAAAAGCATTGATTTTATAGCAAGACATCTTTCCTGTGTACTTTTCCATCAGCCTGTGAGACTCCTGGTGCCCACGCTGCCATGCTCCAGGCAGTGTCAAGGGGGGCTGAGGTCACCCTTGAGGGGGACATGGCCACAGCCACCGCGTGTGGCCTCCGGAGCAGCAGCCTGCGACAGCCAGACAAGCAACCACAAAGCTACCAGGACATAAATCCCTGCTTTGGGGTTTTGGTGACACTGAAGCTGGTACAGGGATCACACCAAGGAGTCGTGTTGCTTTTAAGAAACGCAGCACACACCTTTACATATTAATGGAAATGTGTGTGGGTATTAATAACAAAAATATTTTGATTATTAAAGGAATTTCCACTAGAAATATTTTTTACTTCTGAAAGCAACTTTCTTTGAGATTGATTCCACAACTTGGGTACCCAATAAGCACAGGGAAATGTGACTCTTTACAGAGCTCTCCTCTGCCCTAGCAAAATGAAAAATTTATGGTAGTCATTTTTGTAGGAAAAAAATAAGCTGTTGCTACAAATCACAAGACTCCAGAACAAAAACATACTGTATCATGCAAAGGTCACATTCAAAAGCAGCTGTCAGGGAAAAGAAGCAAAGCACAGCTCACTGTGTTTTGTTGTCATTTTAGAAATAAGCTTACACCTTTTCACCATTTAGAAATAAACTGAGAGATTTGAATAATAGAACATATAGAAAAGAAATACAGATGTGGTCAGATTTTTGAGTAGTTTCTGCCACACAGTTAAGATAAATTTAAGTTCAGTATCTAGAAGAAGCCATTTCAAACACTGCTAAGTTCACAAAGGGCATTTCCTTTGATAGCAATAAAACAATAAGTCAGATTTATCGGAGATTGCTATTTCCATTGTGACACCATAAGGTGCAGTTACTGTCACTAAATAGAAGACTCCTGCCTACATTATTTCTCAGGGAAGAGGCAAAAAATTAAATGGTTTCAAATTAATTTTGTTTTCCATTTGAGGCATAATCTTATGTTTTCTTTCACTAAATGTTCAAACATGCTTCTTTTTTTCTCTTTTTCACTTTACAAGTGTTCTTTGGAGTCAGAAGCAGCTACGCACAAACTTGCCAAGCCCAGTGTGCAATAATACTCACACCCAGTCTATGAGAAAGGGGCCAGGCGAGCAAAGGATATAACAGAAAGAAGATAAATTGCTTTTTGTACCCCTTAGTGGCCGGACATCAATGCTGCAGTTCTGAAAGCTGACTTTCAAAAACAAAAAAAACAAACCAACCAAAAACACCACACCAAAAAACCAACCAAAAGAAAAATCCCCCTCCCCCCCCCAAAAAAACAACCAAAAAAAGGAGAGATTAGGATTGCAGCTATTCACGGGAGAAGAAATATGTTAAAAGGAAGATTTTAATGAAGAAATGGATGAAAGACTTCCAACTACAGGAGATTAACGTTCTTATCATATAAACTCCTACTGCAAAGCAGAGAGAAGGGGTGGGAGGGGAGGACACTCCTCCAAAGACATGGAAACTCTGACACTGAAAATGAATTCTCTGCACTAGTGCACGGCACAGTTTGAAATGATTCTTTCTGCACACTTTATTACGGACTCTTAAACTTTTTTTAAAAAAAGAGAGTGCAGATTATACCAAAGACCTAGATTTGCTGAATTACCCATTTTTGAAGCACCCTGAAGTGAAGAAGGAAGGACCCTGTAAGCACAGCAACCAGCAGCATTGTCAGGCAGTTTTCTGACAGTCATGCCAGGAAAACCACCAGCGACAGGTGGGAACACACAGGCACCTGGTCCTGCCTGTTGGCAGGGAAACCAGGAATTTTACAGGAATACAGCCAAAAATATGCTGTGGCTTATTGTGGTATTAGACGAGCAAACCCAAAAACTTAAAGGCACCTAAACCCATAGGGAAGCAGGACAGAGAGGGAGGGAAGACTTCCATCTGTGTATGGAGCACTGGTACTCGTGGACCAGCCACAAACCTGTAGGATGGCAGCTGAGGACAAAAAGGTAAACCTTGATTTGCCACCAGGACCCAGAGCCCATGTCCCACAGCCAAATGACATCTCTTTCCTTCACAATAGATTCCAGTCACTGGAGCTGGAGAGCTGCACAAGGGAAGACTCTCTGTGCACTCGAGGGATCAGGACAGCATTATTTGTTTATAGGGAATATTAAAATAATAAGGTTGTTAGACGAGCAGGTTAGGCAAGTGATGTGTAAGGGAGTGAACAGAATAAGGAGATTTGCTCAATTCCTTTCCTTAAGGAGTTGTTTCTGATGCAATGGAAGCTGAGCATCTCCACTCAGGGACTCAGATGTGAAACCAGACTCATCAAATGACTGAGACAACTGGCTGCTCTCACAGTCAGAGAACTGTTCACATTTCAGTTCCCTTTTCCACGGGAAGCAAACTGGACACCAAACACACACCAACACTGTGATGGGAGGTCTCTCCAATGTACAGTCACAAGCACTTCCAGGGAAGAAGGGAAAGGCAAGGCTTCCTGAGTTCTTACACACTATGACTATCCTTACTGATACCACAGGCCCATAAATTTTGATTTATATACAGTGTTATCACCAAAACACTTGTCTCATTCTCTAGAAACTCTGAAAATAGAACTGTCCATGTCTCAAAATATTTTAAATGAATGAGCAGAGAATATCTCTGAGAAGATAATTTGCAAATATACCCATTTTTAAAACACATTTCTTTGAACTGAATATTCTTCTATTCATGTTTCAGCAGCGTCATTTATATAGAATTGGAAAACCCCAGAATTGTTTTGTTTCCAAGAGGCCTTAAACATCACCTTGTTCCAGCCCCCTGCCATGGGCAAGGACACCTTCCCTTAGATAAGTTACATATTATTGTCTATAGGATGAGAAATACAAGCTCACTAAATGAATTACAGTTGCTGTACATTAGAAACATTTATGGCTTCTCTTCCCTATAACTACTTCAATGATGTTTTGGTTTTTCATTACACACACACATACCTACAACAGAATCTATTCTACGCCTATGTCTTTGCATGGGGATCACTGTGTGTATTAGAAAAGGAGCAGCTGAACCAAACTTTTGTGCACCACAGTTATTTGAACTGCATCCAGCAGAATCTGAAGGGGTTTGGAGAAAGTTCTGGCATACTGCTGAGAACAAAACCAGAGTAGGAGAAGAACAGGTGTATTTATGACCTCATATGACTATGTCTGACTTCCCACTAAAGCATCTCAAAACCTGTTCATATTGCCTACACTCTGCAAAACAATTTTAGTTCTGAACAGTGTGACCCGTTCACACAGTGCAGGGAAATTTTACTCCTGTTGTCTGCAGTGTATGTGGCTTCCTTATTGCCAACATTCACTACGAACCAGAAACATTCCAATATTTGTCACAAAAAAATGACATAACTTAGCAAAAACTGCCCTCTGGTACCAAACTCCCATTTGATTTTTAACAGCCCCTCTCAGTCAGCACTGGCACACCTGCAAAGCAATACTTACAAACTTTTTAGAAGATTTATAAGGAGGAAAAAATGACATTCATTCCAAATGTGGTGTGCTTATTAAGGCCTCTGACACAGTGACAGAGTGCTTTAAAAGTCTGTATAGCCACAAACTGTGCTAAGTTATGCAAAACCACACACAATTCCAGCAGAAGGTTATCCAACATTTATGGTCCTGAAATACGTGTTTCACCAAAGAAGGTGAAGCCTGTTCCTCAGTTCCTGCCTCTCAAACAGCGCAGCAGCATGTGAACAGCAGCACTGCTTATAGACACTGACAAAAACTCCACTGGTGTCAGCCTGCAGATCAGTGTCACAGAATGCAAAACCTCCTCATTTACACGAGCACCAAATAAAGTTATGGCATACACAGATTTCTAACTTCTTTCAAGGTATGGTCTATCTTACTTTATTTATAAACTTCTCTTTTTTATTTCTTTCTCCAGCCTTTGTCCAGGTCATGGCTTCCCTCAACCTGGCAGAGGGATGCTGTTCCCAGTAATGGCCTTTGTGCTCCAGGAAACCAATGAGCAAGAAAGATCCTGGCTGATCATTCAGCAGAATTTGCAGTTGCTGGTAACACAGTGTATATTACACACAGTGGTTATTACAAACACTTGCCAAAACTCTGTCACACTGAACACCAGATTTATGGACCTTCTTTGCTGTAATGTGGAAGAATGTTTCTCAAAACACCAAACTTTAGTGGCTGAGGAAATACCTCTCTGAATTCAGTGCAGAATCCACATGAGAAGAGTCAGTCAACTTTCAATGAACAAGAGTACTTCAAACTGACAAGAGTATTGAGAGTCAACTGCTGAACTGAGGCAGGGGAACTGCTGAGGTCTCCCCTCCACCCCTTGCCTCCTTCCTGTTACAGCTCATCCCTGTCCTGAGTTGAAAGGTCTCTGGTCTGGCACACAGCAACTTCTTATACATTCCCAGAAACAGAAAATACATGGCAAGGTTGAAAAGTCCACAGAACAAATCACTCAGATTCTTCTAAATTTCTACCAGGAAAAATGTTTTTTTACTCCATATGTCATGCTGCTGAAATAAAGGTATTGCAGTGGTACAAATAATGACCATTTAATTTACCACAGCTTTACATCTATTGCCATGCACTCGTTTGCTTT
This sequence comes from Sylvia atricapilla, assembly GCF_009819655.1. Classification (NCBI taxonomy): domain Eukaryota; kingdom Metazoa; phylum Chordata; class Aves; order Passeriformes; family Sylviidae; genus Sylvia; species Sylvia atricapilla. The sequence continues at coordinate 11,084,463 of NC_089174.1, read as the reverse complement.
CTGTTCATCTTTCAAGCACTGACATCAGTGTCATTGCAGACAAATTGTCATCCCCATGCAAGAAAAAACAAGCCAATAAAAAGCACTAACCTCCGCGGATGGAAGTGGCACAGCCCTCAAGGTTCAACATGATGTCTCCATCCCTGTCATCAACATCAGCTCCCAAGAGCATCCAGCTTTCGACGTTATCGCTGTCAGAGATCAAGCTCTCCTCCTCTGAGCTGTTGTCTATCACCAACGTGTCGTGCACGGCTTGAGGTCCAGCAGAACAGACTAGGGTAGGCCTCCCACTAGTGCTGTTTCTCTGCCTTGGTGTGCCCACACCAGATTCCGGGGGACACAGGGCATTACATCCAGCAGCTTTGGTGTGACTTGCTGTGGAAGATACCGGCTGGATGTGTGTTTTACCTTGAGCTGAAGAGCATCTTGACCTCCTTGCCTTGCTTTTGTAGATGCTGTCTTCATCTGGTGTATCAGACAGCACGATGATCTCAGGCTCATTGGAAAGCTGAGTACCACCATCAGTGAGTTCTGTGAGCTTCTCATCTTCATCCTGTTTCTCAGTTAGACCTGAACTTTGATCCATGACTTCTACAACATCAGCTTCTTCATCCATTTCCTGCGTGCGGATTTCTCCAAGATCCTGGGAATAGTGGATCTGGCTATAGAGATGAAACTCCACCTCACTATCAACACTCTGCTCACTGGATGACTCCTCAGGATAAAGTTCATCTTCGTACCCTTCAGTATTCTCAGGATCATCATACCCGGCAAACATTCTGGAAAGTGAAGAGTCTGAGTCTACAAAAAAAGCAAACCATTATATCAGAATGGTCATATGTCCAAAATAAGCCCTCAATTGATACCTTTGGTCTTCTTGAAATTGCTCAGGTGAGTCCTAGAGCTTTGCGCACAGAATGTAAAACTGAGCAGATTTAACAGCTACCTGTGCTCAAATGTGGAACACCAAAAGCTACTTAAGGATGCATTTTCATCAACCATAACCACTACTTTTGGCTTCTAAAAGTGGCCTTTACTGAGTTCTCCACTCCCACACCAGGGAGATCATCTGGACGCCCATGGACCACACCCAGACTGCTGTGAATACCTTGGGCTCTCCAGTACTGAATCGAGTGCAACAAAGAGCCACTAAATCCATTAAGGAATTGGAATGTGTGTTGTAGAAGGTCAAGCTGGGACTGCTACTGCACCAGAAGGGAAAGCTCAGAAGGATTTATCCACGCTCACAAACACCTGGGCAAGGGGAATGAACAAGACAGAACCACAGCAGTACCGCCGAGCAAGAACTTGAGAGGGAATGGACACAAAATAACAAACTGCAGGAATTCCACATAGATGTAACTCTGTTGCCCAGAAAAGCTGTGGAGCCTCCACTTCTGAGCACCTTCAAACCCCAGCTGGGCACAGCCCCGAGAACAAGCAGCTCCATGTCTCCCTGCTTTTAAGCCAGGGCTGAAATTGCCAGAGGCTCTTCCCAGCTCAGCTATCCTGTGATCCCAGCCCAAGGGTGAGTGTGTTCAGAGATCACAGCCTGCTCCCTTGCAAGACAGGTAATACAGGGACGCTCTAAAGTCACCCTGCCTCCTTGAGAGACTACCTTACTTCGTGCTCATGGCCACATTATGCACGAGTATAGGAAATGGAACAGCTCCTCTAAAGTCTGTATTTCTGTGTTAGTTACTCCCATGGAAGTCATCCAACTTTTTCTAGACATGAAAACTGCTAGATGGAGCTCAGCTTTTTGGCTGGGGAAGAAAAGTTACATGGTGCTGTTTAAATCCACATAGTCACAGGCACATACAAAAACCCAAATTTGTGAGCTTTGTACAGAAGTAATTCATGTGATGACAGTATTTAAAGAACACAAAGGTTCCTGTTATGAAGGCTCCCCTCTCTTACCCAGGTTCCTAAGTAAACATAACACCTCATATATTAAATATATGAAAGAATAAGGTGGGAGTAGACACAATAAACCTACTTTACACCACTACCTAGCTTTAGATGCTGTAGAACGTAAGAAAAAGTAAAACAATGGTACCTGAATGGCTGTAGTTAGAAAAACATCTGACAAACCAAATGAAGGCCCCAAACTTCAACATTTTTGTCAATTTCACATGGGATCCCTGTTTCAAACAGGTTGCAACCTGCTCCTATCCACACAGTGAGAACAGAACAGAGCACCAGTCAAGCATACTCACAATATTAACATGTGGTCCAAAAGCCAACTGAACCCAAGTACTCCTTCCTCCCCTTCTGTCACCCAGTGGATAAAGTCACAGACAGTAAGCAGTGACCACTGCTAAAAACTTGCAGCTGAACAACACTGGTGCCTCTCAAGGATCCAGGGAGCTGAGTCATGGACACTTCATAGTGCAGGCAACAGCATAAACAGGCAGCAAGCACTACACTCACTTTGATCCATCCTTCTCAGGTCAAACAACAGCTCCTCCTCCTTGTCTCAGGTCCACACGTGACTGGGATAATGAAGGGCTCTTCCTCTTGCTCAGCATGTACACCAGGCCACTGGGAAACAAGAAACATCCAACATCAGCACCACAACATCATCTGAAGACTTGTTGCTCACCATTCTCACACTCAACCCACAGCCATTCCTTTCCTGGTCAGGAAAGAGAAACAGCCATGTCAGGTATCTAACATCAAAGCAGACACAAACACAGCTTCAAGGAAAGACAAGAGGAGCTTGACAAAGTCTTGCCGTTTTTCAGATTGTCAAGCTGAAGCAGTCTCTCACTGAATTCATACAGGCAACCCAAAGAAAGACCTGACTGCCACTTCAGATTTCCTTTTGCCAGTGAGAAGTTCGGATTATGGGCAAACATTCTTTTCTATAAAATCAAAGAAGGTTTTTGCCTGGAAAAGACCTCTATGGTCACTGCTCCCTCAGCTGTTCACCTCTAAGTGCCACAGCTATCTTGCTTCCAGCTGGGCTATCATAAAGACACTCCTCACATCTGTGCGTGAAGAACACAAAAAATATATTAGTCTTGCAAAGACTAGCTGATTTGATATGCTGCACACTGGCATATCAAATGCCTCAGCTTTCCCAGTGCAACATTTTATTTTGGAACTAGGTTACTTTACTTTTAAAAAAACCATTCAAACTTCAAACCCCTGGCAACAGTAGAACTCCATCCCTTTATCAAGAGAAATCCCACTCCTACCTGAATCCAGACCATAACCCTCCTCAAAAGCACCTGACTGCCTCTCAGGTATCCCCTAAGTAAGAACAGTTCAAATAAAGGACCACCAGTGTTAAAATTTTAAAAATCACAGCCATCTGAATTCCTGCTAACCATTTCCAAACAAAACTGCAACTGGCTGCTGTTGGCAATGACAGGGATAATTTTCAAACACTGCTCACCAGCATTTTTCATCTGGCCCATTATAAACCTGACATTCCACACATGGTGCAGCAGCACCAGGGAGTCAAAAGGGAGGTGCCACTGGCAACTCAAAGCAGGGAGGAAGAGTAAGGCCAACAAACAAGAAACAAACAAGTTAATTAGACTACCTCAGCCAAAATCCCAAAGGGGCGTTGGGAGGCTCAGGACTCACCCATCTGCAGAAGGGACTTTGAAGTAAGAAGCTCAGGGCTTCCCATGTCATTCCTGTTCCCCACCTCGACTCTCCCTGTCAACCCCTCCTTTTCACTGCTTAACTCCAGCATTTCTGCTGCTCTTGCATTCTGAACTTCTAACACCTTCCAGAGTTTATCATGCTTAACTTCAAATACTGAAATTTCTTTAAAAATTCAAACAAAAACTAAAACACAGATCACTTCTTCCATTGCATGTGACTTTTTGGACAAGTGTACTGTTCCTATCACAAATCATCAACAAATTCCAAATATTTCCTTAAGTATCTCATTCTCTGCTTGATCTCCACAGTCAAATCTAACCCTTTTTGATAACAGCTGCACTGAGAATAGGGAAGCAAACATGCTCTCCAATGCCTTGGAAGACAAAACACAACCCTACTGTCAGGCTGTTACAGATAGCAACAACAAAATTAAAAAGAAAGCTCTTTCAAGAAAACTACCTTACTATCCATCAGTAAGGTAAAAATTACCTTATC